>NC_056737.1:506974444-506979444 GCF_019279795.1 Protopterus annectens | reverse complement strand
CCCCCCTGCACCCCACACACCCCTGATAAGTATACCAACTCTAAGATTGCACTACAGTGAAAATAAAGTTAAATTTCCTGCTCCATCCTGTACGGTGATCTCCATTTAAACCTTTCGAAGTTTCAAAACTTCAATATTATGGTTTCAACCATATGAGGTTCAAAGTTTTGAAACTTTGAGCTTCTAAAGTAGACCCATATACATACAGTGTATGTGTGTGTGTGTGTGTGTGTGTGTGTGTGTATATATATATATATATATATATATATATATATATATATATATATATATTTATATGGTTTACTATCATTTACTTGAAGTGGACTCAGTGGAGTATATGTGTGTGTGTGTGTGTGTGTGTATATCTATCTATCTATATATATATATATATATATATATATATATATATATATATATAAACAACAAAAACAGTAGCGATTACCAAGGCTGCAGTCACTGACATAAAATCCCCCCCAACACTCTTAACCTGCATCCATGTGTTCACTAGAAGAGCTGCACTCTCCAACTATGTCCTTATAAAAATACCAAGAAAACCTACTGTTTTTGGTTTCTACGACATGGTTGTGATCTGTGGTGATTTTTGGTTGCTCTTCCTTTCATTTTTTATTATATATATATATATATATATATATATATATACATATACATACACATATATGCATACATATAGACACCCCAAAGCATCCTTCTCATTAAGACCATTAATGCTTGTCATGTCATCTTGTATATGCAAGTATGGAGATATGCATTTATTTACACTGGCGATAAATAATAGAAAAAGAAGCACAAGCAGCCAATAAGATAAAAATATAAATGCAATTCAGAAATAGTTAAGTTTTACAATATTAATTTTATTTCACAAACAAAAGATATTAGATATATATGCAAATCTGCATACCATGCTTAAACTTTCACCTTACCACAAAAACTTACAGTCCATATTATATACCTTATTTTCATAATTTTTCCCTGTCCATTGTATCTGCCAGCCATCTGGCAGACACCACAACTTTGCCCATTCATTCCATATTGGGTGAGATCAGACCATTCAAGCAGCTATCATTTTTTTCTTATACTGTGATGCCCCCATGTGCTATGTAAGGAATTAGAAGACAGATATGCAGTGAGTGCAATGTGGACCTATTGCCTTTTTTCTGGGAATGACATATCTCTTCAAGCAGCCCTGCCCTTCCTGTTTGAGCAGACAGCTCCCATTTGGTCCCTGGTCACCAAAGAAGTTTCATTATTGAGAGGTGCACCCTGAAGCATGCTCCTCAATCTCCTTGGGAAAGGCCATACAATTATTCCTCTTCTCTCCTCTATCTCCTTATCTGTCTCCTCCAGTACACAGGCTGCTCCCTTTTCCCTGAGTATACTGGTTCATAGTCAAAGATCCATCTCTCTGCACCATGAATCCAGACATTCTTTCCCTAATGCTGCACATTCTTATAGCTCTTACAGCTTTCATTGATATTCCTCTTATCCTAGATTGCATTATGTAACAATAACCCACAGCACTTTACATAATTGTATACTTCTTTCAACATGTATTAATATATGTCCTTGTACCAGACATCATTATATGAATAATAACCCAAGTTTGCATTTCCAAATTCCCCACATCATTTCCCCAAGTATCCCTGCCACACTACTGACATATATCACCCATCAACATTGGTCTCCCTGTAGGACAGAAGCTCATCTACTACTTATGGTCTCTAAAAACTTGTCTTTCCTTCTGAGAGACTCTCTGCCAAAGACTAACTGCCTTGGGCTAGTTCTTTTCCAAGCACAGCAAAATACCATCCTTGTCATCTCTAACCTGTAGAGTTCCAAATCCCTGAACAAAGTAATTATTACAGCCCCTTTGGCTCCACTAACAATGTTTTCCTTTCTGGATTACCATTGTAGGTAAATGTCTTTATGTCACCGAAACATGGCACAGGGTTTGATTCTGACCTCTGGTTATTGGCTAAGATTGTAATAGTCTCTTGACCAATAGCCTAGTATTTACCTATGACGTAATTGGTACTACTGGCCCCATACCTTGGACACAGAGAACTGTAATGCTGTACTTGATAAGTTCGAGATTAGCCTTAATCACTCTGTGTTAAGCACCATCAACCACTGTAACTGATTTGGGTAGGCTAGGCCAAGTGCACTTTTTTCACAAGGATATGTGCTTAAAAGGTTAAGATTTACCAGAGTTAATTTACATGTTCACTCCGTAATGTCAGACACAGTCATAATGTTCTCCTTCAAAAAAGTATTTAAATGTAGTTTTGAAGAAACAGACAGCCATACATGAAATTTATGGGAAAGAAAACTAATTAGTATTAGAATGACAATGGTTTCCAGACAGTATATTACTAAAGCTTGCTTGTCGTAGAACTTGCTGATTCACATCAGTTGGTGGAATCCACAAATATCATATCAAAAATATAGACTCTTACTAACACAGGAACAGCTGAGATGTATTTTGCAAGAGAACACCCTCGTGTTCAAGGTTTTGCCCCCCCCCATTAACAAAAACAAGGTAAGGACATACAGCCTTAGAAATAAAATGCCTGTCTATACACAGTATTTTAAGCACTTCAGTGAAAATAAAATGAATCCAAACTGCACAAGTAAAATGTCTTTTCTGATATAAAAGTTCTTAAAGAATTCCCCTTGAAAGATATTTAAAATGCTTGTTTGCTTATATTGAAACTTAGTCTCTACCACTAACAATACAAAAAAGTGCATAAGTTTATGTTCAGTTAAATGGTATCTTACATTCTAGTACTGGACCAAAACATTATGTCACATCCCCTTCCAATATACTTGACACTGAACTTCATGAATTAATTCCAGACTTTTGTTATGATTTTGTGATTTGTTATGATTTGGCATAATCGTTTCATTGGATATGAACAGCTGTCCTTGAAAAACATTAATCTCATCATACAAAGTGTACTACATTTGAATTTGAAATGGAGCTTTTTTCTTTAACTCTGACCTTCCACACACTACTATATTTTAACCCTTTGTAGCGTTGTCTTGTTCCTTATAGTAGGTGTTAGGTAAATCTTGTTTTAAAGATTCATGTTCCCTAGACAAGTCATCAGATTGTAAAAAAATGATCAAATGAGACTATTGAATCAAAGTGTTTTCATTTTCTAATCCTGTATTACTGCATACCACACTTTGCTTGTGCACTGTGGAGATCTACAAACCTTGTGCCTCATGAATTTGCAAACTAATGCCTTTGTGACTGCGGCAATTATTTTATAAACATGCAGATCAGTTCACCTGTGACTCTGCTTATCAGATACTTCAAGGTCAGGTGAATCTTGGCTACTGTGATTCTATGAATCAAATTAACTTACTGTATTGTAAATACTAGTATATTTTGATTGCACATGCATACTGTAAACTCAGTTTATCATGCCCAGTTGTTCATAAACTAATTTTCCCAAAATGTCGGTTGTCGTATTGACAATACTTGAAGTAGCAAATTGCACTGTTTATGTTTTGCACAAACAACACGATTCTTTCAGAACTACTGATTTAGGTTTGTGATCAAAGTATATCAGTATTGAAGCTTTACACTCTAGCAGTAAGACTTAAATCTCATTTTTTAAAAAGCATTCTTAGTTATTTTCTAGTATCAAACTTAAAAGAGACATTTTACCATTTATGCACAATATTTCAGTCTGGTAGTATATACAGTGACAGCACTGTCCATTGAAGAAACCATGCATGCAGTCTTTACACACCAGCTACATTTAACAAGAAAGTCTGATAGAGTAAAAAAATGAATTGAGTCAGACAGAGAACTATTAAAAACAATAACTAAATAGTTCTGTTTGCATCAATCACTTGCAAAATGTGTTTCTGCCCTTCTTCTAGATGTGCAGACTTTAGAAAAATGGTTAGTCAGTCCAGATTTCCTGCATTCTCTTTTGAGAGTTGTGTAGGTATTTTTACCATGATTGAGTGCTGAGTTGAAAACTTTCATTTTTACTTTTTTAAGAACATTTTATTAATTTAACATATTTACAATATACACCCAGAAATGAAGAGATTCAACATCACATATTGTTATATAGCGATAGAAATAGATTGAATCATCAAGGTAATCTTAAACAATTAACACATTAAGAGTGCCTCAACATTTCAAAGTTATCCTAACTACTAAAAGTCTTTGTATGATTTATAGATCTTATTCTGATCACTTCTTTTTCTTCTTTTTCAGTTTTACATAGTATTGGTGTACAATCTAAAAATTCTTTCAATGTAGGAACTGAGTTCAATTTTACATGTTTTTTGTAATAACTTTTCCAGCAATTGTCAAGAGAGCCCAAAACATGCTTTGCTTTTTAACTTTTACAGGTACAGGAAGTGGAACATTCATTAGTATTGCTGATCTAGTTAAAGAACAGTTATCAGACCATAACCCATTGAAAACATACTTATCTCTTCCCAATATACATTTAATTTTTCACAGTTCATAAACATATTTATTCAACCAGCTTTTACATCTTTACTACATCTCCAACAAACTGAAGAAGTAATTGTACTAAACCTAGAGCTTTTATAGGGAGTAACAAACATTCTATATATATATTTCTGCATACAAACTTTCCAGTATAAATGTGAAGAAGTTTGACTAACTGATTTAAGTAATAAAGTTTTATTTTTTCTATCTATTGAGTCACTCAATCCAATGGTATGTAAAAAGTTCCACAATTTTGCATCAGAATTATTATTATTGTTTAAAATTAACTTATATAACTTGGACAAGCTTCCTTTGTAGGCCTATCTATCTTCAATAACAGCATTCATATATTCATGTAATGGAGGAATAGTGTTCTGTTACTCTTCACTAATATTATTCTCAAATTCATTTTATTTCTTACTGATGGATAGTATTAACTGTTTAGCAGATTAATCCTGTTTATATTCTTTCATTAAATATTCTGGGGGCTTAGGGTTTC
>NC_056737.1:506964444-506969444 GCF_019279795.1 Protopterus annectens | reverse complement strand
GCATTAAATGCACGTGTGAGGTGTCAGTGTCATAATGTTGCAAAGTCCCCAGATAAGCACATGTGCCCCATATAGTATATGTACACAGGAATCATGGCTACAAATGGAAGGTAAAATGTGTAATGAATGACAACTCCATACAGCTTCCAAATCACCCACCTTCCCAAGAACCATTAGATATTACTGTCTAAATCAGTGCAATTGTAAGTGGAGTAAGGAGTAGTAAGCAAGTGTAAGCACCAATAAGCAGTAGTAAGCATATTTAAGCACTAGTAAGCGAGTTTAAGCCTGTTTATGTGGGGGTATGCAATGCGCACACAGGTTAAGCAATTATGAAGCTAACTCTCTGTAAGCATATTTAACTGGAAGTTAGCATTACTTACCCTCGTGCAAACATGCTTACAACTGCTCAAAAGTGCCTTAATCACTCTGTATCCGATGGCCCTTGTTCTGCCCAGCAACAAAATAAACAGCTTTGCAGGTCTTGAACCCAGGACCTTATACACTATAGTTACAGTAGTTAACCACCAAGCCATCACAGCAGTATAGAAGAATGAGGTATCAGCAAACAAGTCCTCACTATAGTAAAATCAAGCTGAACCTGTGAAAGGGATCAGTATACAGTCATATGTTCTATAACCCACTACATAACATAAATATGTGAGCTGGAGTACAGCAGTAAGCCCAGATGTGAGGTATAATTGTAATAGAGTGTTGAAGTTCCCAATAAAACACAAGGACCCCATACAGTGTATGTACACAGGAATCATGGATACCAGGTGTATATATATATATATATATATATATATATATATATATATATATACATACAAGATGTAATGAATAATAAATCAATGCCAAAAAGAAAATATAATGCAAAGTCCAATGTAAGCAACGCTAAGCATTTCACAGACCAGCTTAGGAGGTGTAAGCAATGTGTAGGTCAGCCATCTCAATGCGCTAAGTGGTATACTCCTTTAAACAATGCCAACCTTCGGTAAGCAGGTTTGCCCATAGCCTAGCCTTTTCAAAACTGGTCAATCACAGAAAAGTGTGGGAAACTGGCTCTGCTTAAACCCAACAGGTGGGAATATGGGAATACATCTCATAACTAGTAGCTTCCCCTTGCAAGCACAGTGGCAGAAAGGGGAGAAAGTGTGCGCTTCCTGGTGCAGCGCTGGTGCATCCAGGAGTCCAGAGTCATGGCAGGACTAATTGTCAAGGACCATGAGCAGTACCAGGGATACCAATATAAGGTCGAAGCCTGGGACCATCTTGTCTGTGACCTCACTGGTGCCACTGGCATACTCCAAACTGGTGAGCAGGTCAGGCATTGCTATGCCAACCTGAAGTGGCATAAGGGAGACCTCTTTGAGCAGTGGATCCAAGAGGCTAAAAAGGCAGGGGCTGTCCAGCTATGTGTATCACTCCACTATGTGTGTAGTAATTGCCAGCTCATGTATATCATGGATAGGTATAGCTAAATATTCCTCTTATGTCCTCCACAGCTGCAAGTGAGCAGGCTGTGAACCTGGAGGCCCATGGAAGTTGCCTGGAGAGGTTGCGATGTGAGGCAGGTCAGTAATACTCTTGCATGTACTGTCATAGGAAATAAATCTAAAAGTATTAGTAAATTAATTGCCTGTATCAAACCTGTATTGTTTAAGGCAAGTAATATGGCAGGAAGAGTCTCACATAGTTTGTATGTAAATTAAAACTTAATAGCCTGACAATAAAGGTCTAACTGCTGGACTGCATGTGTATACTCTGGTATCATACGGTAATGTAGATTTGCAATAACATAATAGTACTGTTGTATTAAGCACTGTTACCTACACTGTACACCATAAATATAATGTGTAGGAATGCCTGGATATGACTGGTGTAATCCCCAAAGGCCATTTAGTACAACTGAGAGACACATAGACAGAAAACAGTAAAAAGGCAGACAACAAAATCTGAATAGCACATGCAACTGAGACGTGAACTGTTGTATTTTTAGCACACACACAGCCATGGTACGAATCCTGGCAGTGGTAGTAATCTGCATACAGAATCATACCCCACAACTCTACAGATATGTCCAGAATGCCCAGTAAAGGGGCCCATATCTGCTGCCTGTTGACCTATCCCCCTGGGAAATCAGTGGGATGATCCCAGACATATAGGCAGCAAACAGGAAGTACAACTGATTGACACACATCTATGAAAACAAAGCTGGCACACTAGCAACTCCCCAAATCCTTATGAGAGTAAGAAGCTACGTATGTCTCATTTACACCCCCATGTTGTCAAGCTGTGGCCAGAGTGTGTACAGTAACAGAGTTAGATGTATGTGCATAATAGTAATGTGGAATCTGGTACTGTGTGTGGCAACATTCAGGTAGTGATAACAAACATTTCTCCCACAGGTCTGTCAGATACCAACACTGTGCCCAGAAATACAAGAATGATACCCTGTACTGGTACTGTTTACTTTGGTATTGTATGGCATTATGACTGATGCAGCTGCTCTGAATAATAAGATATTACTCATCACTGTCGCCCACACTGCCCTATAAATATAACTATCTAGGAAATCCTGTATAAGAGTGTTGTAATACAAGGTCAGAATGCTAAACCACAGAATTATAAGACAGAAAGCAGATAGGAGATATACAGCAATATCTATACAGCACACACAACTCTGATGGACAGTGTTTAAATTGTAGCAGACACAGCCATGGTCTGAATCCTGGGAGTGGAAGGCCCATATCTGCTGCCTGCCACCCTGTCCCCCTGGGAAGTCTGTGGGATGATCCCAGATGTTTAGGCAGCAAACAGGGAATACAACTGATTGTCACACATCTATGAGAACAAACCTGTCACTCTAGCAACTCCAGAAACTGTTATGAGAGTAATGAGCCAAGTATGTCCTATCTACACCCCCATGTTGTCAAGCTGTGACCAGTGTGTGTACAGTAACACTGTGAGATTTATGTGCATAATACTAATGTGCAATCTGGTACTTTGTGTGGCAATATTCAGGTACTGCTAACAAATATCGCTCCCACAGGTACATTGGATATGAACACTGTGCTGAAAAATAAAAAGTCTGATACCCTGTACTGGTACTGTTTACTCTGGTATTGTATGGAATTGTGAGTGTTGCAGTTGCTCTGAATAATAAGGTATCACTGATCACTGTCACCCACACTGTGCTACATAATATAACTATGTAGGAAAGCCTGTATAAGAGTGTGGTAAGTCACTAAAGGTTGAAGAGGGCAGTAGTCTAGATATGTCCCGCTTCACCTGCATGTGGTCAAGACATGGCCAGGGTCTGTGCAAAAAGAGATGGACAGCTATGTGCACAACATCAACTTGGAATCTGGGAATATGTGTAGAAACAGTTAGTGTTAACAAACATTTTTTCCACAGGTGTACCAGGTAAGAGGTGTATACTGCAGGTAAAACCAGTTCATGTATAACGATGATAACAGCCATATCACTGTCCAAACCAAGGCTATAGGGTACTGTAGTAATACTTGTAAGGTGTAGATAACAGCACTGACTAGGAAACTAATGTGGATTACAGGAATATACTAGTTGTTAACTGACATCTTTCTCTCCCCCCACTATATCTCCAACAATAAACTACATGCCCACCTCAACTGGTATGTAATGACTTCACTGTTCTGATTATGTACTATTGGTTGATAATTATAGGTTCATAGGTTGGTACTAGGCTATCAGACCTAGGGCCTATACAAGCCTTGCCATAACAATTCCCTGGCTATTTCTTCCTACATTATTTACTTTCCTGGACCCCTGTCTAACAGGGCGACTGACGTGATCCCTGGGGTGAATTTCCTTTCTCCCATCCAATCATCAAGGTTCCTCTTGAAGAGGTCCAAAGAGGCACTCTGCTTGACATGTATGGGCAATCTATTCCAGAGTCTGGGGAGTCTCTGGGTCAGGAACCTATCCCTCCAGCATGTTTTGTTTATTGTGATGACAAGGTTTAGATCCCTGGAGCGTGTAGCTCTGAGGGATTGGGATTTCTTTAAGTGTAGCATGTCCAACAGCTCTGGGTTTGACATGGCCTTGTATGTTAAGCAGAGATCGCCTCTGAGTAGACGATATGCGACAGAGTATAGCTGGAGTTTTTTAAGGCGGTCAGCATAGGGCATCTGCTTTAGGCCTGTGATTCTTTTAGTGAGGTAGTTCTGAGGCCTTTCCAGTTGTTGCAGATGTCTTGAGAGGTACATACCAAATGGGGCATTGTATTCTATAATGGGTCTAATGAGGGATGAGTACAGTGGGACAATGACCTCCTTTTTCTGGATGAAAAGCCCTTCGTGATGAGGTGTGCCACATAGAAGGATTTCCTGACTGTTGTGGCGATGTGGTTATCGAAGGTGAGACCACTGTCCACCTGTGTCCCTAAGTCTCTTATCACACTTTCTGTGTTTAGTGTACTGCCACCTATATGGTAATTCATGGATACATGTTTTTTCCCAAAGGGATAACAATACATTTCTTGGCATTGAGCTTGAGCCCATGGCTCTGGCACCAAGCATCTGTTTCTGTAAGGCCCTTTTGTAGAGTATCCACATCATTTGGTGATTCAATAATGGCTCCCAGTTTGCAGTCATCTGCAAACTTTGTTAGCCAGAGTCCCTTAGTGTTGACCTGTACTTCAGAGAAGTAGATGCCAAACAAGAGCGGCCCCAGGACTGAACCCTGAGGTACTCCACTTGTCACTTGTCTGGAGCTGGATTTGGAGTCGGCTACTTTTACACTGTGGGTTCTATCAGTAAGCCATTTAGCAACCCATTGGGTGACATAGGGATTAATGCCCAACTTAGTAAGTTTATCTATGATTCCAGAGTGGGGGATGGTGTCAAAGGCCTTGGCAAGGTCTAGATAGGCTGTGTGGACCACTTTACCCTTGTCAATGGCTCTGGAGACTGATTCAAAGAAGTCAATCAGGTTCAGGAGACAAGATCGGCCCTTCA
>NC_056737.1:506839444-506959444 GCF_019279795.1 Protopterus annectens | reverse complement strand
AGCCCACCCCTTGCAGGATACTCAGGCTAATCTGTATTATAGCATGCAGGAATGGCATATGTGTGTAATAGGATTACCAGCAATCTGGCCCTACATATACCCCCTAATGTCAGTCTGTGTCCATATGTGGCACCTGTCTGTGTTGTAGCAAGGCAGAACAGTGCAGCTGTGCAGTAAGGTGTTGTGAGATTGTGTACCTGATGTCTGAATGTACCCCACATATCGGTATACATATGTGTGCATATATACATATATATATAATATGTATATATACACACACGTATGTTCACAAATATACAGATACCCATGTGTAGACATATATATGAGCACATATATACATCAGACATATCTACACATATATAGATATATACCTATATGCACATGTCTACATATATACAAACACACACACAAACATATATGTATGTAAACACATGTCCCCTATATTACTACCACAGTGCTGCATGCTATGATTGAGGAAACAGCACACATAGCAAGACACACAGATATCTACAGCTGTCGGTGTGTGCAACATGGACAGGTATGTCACATGTGAACCCCTTGTTGGGACCACATTGCCCTTGTCTGTGAAGTATGGAATGGAAATATGGGGAAGTATGGCAGGTATAGTTGTGGAGGTGGTCAGGGCTGATAGATATAGAGGAAAGTCTACAGGGGTGGTATGTGGCACATGTGGTGGGTAAACACCCTGGATGGTGTGTGTGGTCTGTGATGTGGATGCTCCATGGGTGCCAATATGGACACAATGGGAACAAGCCTCCCACCCACTGCTACTCACAACAGCAGTCCACATCCTGAAATTGCCTGGCCTGGAGGCTGAGCAGGAGGAGCAAGTCGCCCCTGTGAATGTGTACTGGGTGCCTCAGAGTGATGTAGCACATCCCACATGTGTCTGTGGAGCCCGTTATTGAACAGACCCTGGACCTGCCCTCAGGGGACAGGAACATGTCTGTGTGTGCCCCTGGGGGGGGCAACATCCCCTGGTTTGGTTCCACCTGATGGTATTGCTGGACCAGTACATAAGGAGGCCCCAGGGTGGGACACACATGTGATGTGGCTGGGTAACATGGGCAGATGGGTTTGGAGAGGTGGTTCTGCTGGGCAGTAGCACATATACATGCTATTGTGTCACTGTTATAGAACATATGTTGGTAGTAATAGTCTACACAATCCCGGAACATGTCCAACAGCATGCATAGATATCCCCAATAACACAGAATGTCAGATGTGCAGAAATCACAAAGCAGCCATACCACAGGAATATATGGAACCATAGTGGCCCTGACAATGGCACACAGGTGAATAGTCTGTAACAGGCCAGCGATCATAGTGTCCACACAGAGAACATGGCTACAAACACATAGCACAAAGTGTGGTACAATACAATATCTGTCCCACTGGTAGGTAAGCAGTAGCCATACCTAATGAGTTTGTTGTCACTGATATGGTGGGGGATGACAGAGATGTTTATTAAGAACTATGGTAACCTTGCTGTATGAGTTGCTCAGCCCTGTTTCCATCTTTATGTCTTTCAGGCAAGATGTCACATGCACAGCTACCATCTTATTCAGCTGCTGAAAATGAAGTAGTGCTAATCTATTTAATCCAGCACTACCTTGTCCAGTTTGGCTGGGCCGCCCATGATCAGCAGGAGTGGACTGCCCTGTGGAATGACCTAGTCCACAGGGTCAATGATGTCGGACTGCACAACCGCAGTTATGAGCAGGTCCGGCATCCTTGTTCTGACCTGCTTCACAATGCCCATCGGCATGCTGTTGCAGTCCAGGGGGATCACCTCGCCACAGGGGGGCCATGCCATCCATCCCCCCCTACACGTGTGGAGGAGCTCCTGGCCAGCCTCGTGGCACCTGCCTGTCCGGACACACACCAACCACCAGTCACCTTTGTGGAAGTGGGTGCCACCCACACACTGGCCGAGGAGTATGCAGGTAAAGCCACAGGGTACATCCATAGACTGCTGTTGCATATACATCTGCATCAGTACAGGTAGATCATGCATATCTGACATGTCATAGATATATTTTGTTGCTGCATAGTACTGATAAACAGATGTCCGTATCTGGTAGTATTGTGGAAATGTACTGTTGATGTATTATAATAATGCACCCACCCTGTAGCACTGCTACAGTTGTGGCCACTGACTATGCATCTCTCACCCTCTTATGTAGGTTCCTCCGGGATACCACCAAGGCAGCAGCCTGTAGCTGATGAGTATGGTTTATGCAGAAGATTGCCAATACACCGGGCATGTAATGGCTATGGTATATGCCATGCACACATCTAACACACCTACCCAGAATGTATGCTGTACATGTGCACGTATTGTTGCTGTGAAATGCATGGCATCACAGTGGTGACCATGATGGGGTATTGGAAGGGTATGTCAGACACCTGCATGATAACTAACATCCTGTCATTGTGGAATGTGTCCACAGGGAGTAACATAATGGTGGGAGACATGGCCTACAGTAGGGACATGCTTAGAACAACACCCATATACAGTGCAACACCAGTGTATATACCTGTAGGACAATGGCAACTGCTGCAGAGATGCACTATGGCATAAGGCATTACAGTGGTCCACATTATCAGCTGGGACTAGGCTGTAACATGTTTTGTTCAGTGTATGGGACACTGCAAAGTGACACACGTGTGGGACTTACTTGTCATGCATTTGCAAAAAGGCTGAAGGAGGGGGAGGGGTGTCAGCATGACACATCAGTGCACTGCAGCAGGGATCCTAAGGATACTAAGAATGGCTGTATCTGCACATAGTCAGGTTCAAGACATGTGGCAGCCGTAATCCTACCTCCACAGCAATAGTGACGGTAGTGTGTGAACACCAAGGGATGTGCGCATGAGTAGACCTTACAATCATGCAGAAGAGGGGGACATGTGCAGGGCAGACTGAACATACACTGGCAAATGCAGATGGCTAATGCTGCTATACCCCTGCCAGGATTAGTGACTGCTGTAGTACACACAACAAGAGGTGCAACAAACTGTCATGATAAGGGTGTGCACACATGCCCACACAGTGTGTATGCATCACGGTCAGCATCCACACACCAAACACATTCTGTAGACACTGCGTGTGAAAGTACATGACATATGTCACATATCGGGGTCATGTACTGCTAAGATATGTAGTGATGTGGTCCTATGGCAGATCAAGGATGGGTGCGTCATATCAATAAAGTTGTGTACACCCCCCATAGCCATGGTATGCATTGATGGTTGTCAGTGTAAGAGTATTGGATTGGTCATACATGGTCCGCTGATGTTGAGAGCTGTGCATCAGACATCAGGCATTCACAAATTACATCTTTCCACATATCATACCAGGTATGTGTTGCTGGAAAACATAGGGGCTGTGAGCATTAAAGCTGACATAACTGACATAGTATTACGCATTCAGCAATGGGCTGTACAACTGTGAGGTTTGGTGCACAGTACATGGCAGGGTGCAGAACAGGTGCACAGAAATACCATGTTCATGGGCGCAGTGCTATCCAGGGAAAGGGGCTTCACCTAGTGACACAGCACATGCATCACACATATGTATACTGTTGCCAGTATGGATTGACTATAGCTGCACTGCGTGTTGTCAGGTACCATATGTTATGCATGTTGATATGGGGTAATAGGAGGACTGTGTATACTATCATACATTCATAGGTAGATACTAGGCTATCTGCTCGAGGGCATTTATAAGCCTAGCCAGGGTGTGTCAGCTTTCGCCACCCCATTGATTAATTAACTAAGCCTCTGTCAACAAGAGCCAATGAAGTGATCCCAGGGGTGTATTTTCTGTTACCCATCCACTCGTCAAGGTTTCTCTTGAAGAGTGTTAGTGAGGGGCTCTGCCTAATGTAGTTAGGAATTTTGTTCCAAAGCATGGGGAGTCTCTGTGACAGGAATCTATCCCTTCAGCATGTTCTATTTATTGTTGTGGTGAGGTTTAGCTCACTAGAGTGAGTGGCTTGCAGTGACTTTGATTTCTTTAGGTGGAGCATGTCCATCAACACTGAGTTGGACATGGCTTTGTAAGTCAGGCAGAGATCACCTCTGAGTAAGTGATATGCCACTGAGTACAGCTGGAAATTTTCCAGTCAGGCTGCATAGGACATATGTTTGAGGCCTGTAATCCTCTTGGTGAGGTACTTTTGTGGTCTTTCCAGCTGTTGGAAGTGTCTTGTGAGGTACATCCCAAATGGGGCATTGTACTCTATGATGGGTCTGATGAGTGACGAGTAGAGGGGCACTATAACCTCTTTATTTCTAGATGCGAACCCTTTAGTAATTAGATGGGCTACATAGAAGGATGTCCTAACTACTTTGGAAATATGATTGTCAAAGGAGAGATTACTATCTACCTGGGTCCCCAGATCTCTTATTACCTCTTATGTTTTAAGGGGGCTGCCACCTATGTGGTAATTCATGGGTGTTTTGTTTTTCCCAAATCGGATGACTATGCATTTTTTGGCATTTAGCTTGAGACCATGACTTTGACCCCAAGTGTCCATCTCAGTAAGGCCTTTCTGGAGAATGTCCATGTCAGCCAGACAGTCAGTTATGGCTCCCAGTTTGCAGTCATCGGTGAACTTGGTTAGCCATAGTCCTCCTGTGTTTGCCTGTACTTCTAAGAAGTATATGCCAAACAGTAGTCCCAGGACCGAGCCTTGTGGGACACCACTTGTGAATGGTTTGAGTTGGACCTGGAGCCTGCTATTCTTACAGTGTGAGTTCTGTCTGTAAGCCAGCTGGCAACTCATGACGTAGGGGTTTATGTTCAGGCTGGTGAGTTTTTCTATAATTCCTGAGTGGGGAATGGTGTCAAAAGCCTTGGCTAGGTCAAGGTAAGCTGTATGAACTACCTTCCCCTCATCTATGGCCTTGGTGACTGTCTCGAAGAAGTCAACCAGGTTTAGTAGGCATGATCTGCCCTTAACAAAGCCAAACTGGGCGGGGTCAAGTGTTTAGAGGTTCCTAATGTCTTTGCTAATGAGTTCCATGATGATGTGCTCCATAGCCTTGCAGACCAGGCTAGTCAGGCTTATAGGGTGATAGTTACCAGGGTCAGTTGTGGCCCCTCCTTTGTGGAGCAGAATAACCGTTGCTGTGCACCATTCTATGGGCACGTAGCCTGCGGAGAGGCTGAGGTTGAACAGTGTGTTTAGTTGGGGGGTTAGTTTGTTCTGTAGTTCATGCAAGACGCAGCCTGGGACACCATCTGGCCCCATTGATGCTGTGCTTTTGGCTTTTGAAAGGGCTGCTTTAACCTGTGCGTCTGTGATTTCCAGGACACTACAATTTTCCGGTATTGTTGTGGGCCATTTTGGGGGTGAGAGGGGGTGAAGTTTGCACTGAATCTAACTGTCAGGGTGTTGGCAATATCAGTAGGTTCAGTATATTTTGTGCTATTTTGCACTAGCTCAGAGCATATCTGTGAGTTGCCACTTGGATTCTTAACATAGCTAAAGAAGGCTTTGTGGTTATCTTTTGAATCCTTGGCTATTTTTCTTTCAAAGTTAGCCTTGGATTATTTTATGAGGGACCTTAGTTTCTTACTGATACTGATCAGGGATGTCTTTCCTTCTTGGGATTTGCTTTTTTTCTGAACTAGTTTCCTTCTTCTATTGTATAGCCTGTTTATGGCAGGGGTCCACCAGACTGGTTTCTTTCTCTTAGGGCAGTGAGTCTTGGTTTTGCTAGGGATCCATACATCCTTGTAGGTGCTCATAGAGTGCATTTGTAAAGGTTCCTGCATCTTGAAAACTGTTATCCTTTAGCGTGGGGGCTATGAAACTTACCACCTCTGTCTTAAGTAAGGTGAAGTTTGCTATAGAAAAGTTTTTCACTGTGGTTTCCTTGGTTGGGGGTGGTGGTGTGGTGTGTTCATCCAGAGTGATTAGTTTATGGTCTGATCTAACCAATGACGGGTTGACCTCCGATGTGGAACACCTGTTGCCCATGTTGGTGATAACTAGGTCCAATATATTTTCACCTCTGATAGGGGAGTTTACCACCTGATCCAGGGCATTTGAGTTGATAAATTTCAGGAAGTGCTGTACCTGGGAGTTTGCACTTGAGTAGTTTTGGGTAATTGAAATCGCCCAATTCAGTGTATTCAGTAGGACCTTCATGTTTTCCAGTGTCTCCAGAAAGGCGGAGTGGTGGTCCTGGGCATGGAGGGTGATCTGTAACAGGCCACAATTTGCATTGCAGATTTGCCAGATGTTAGTTGCACATGGATGATCTCAGAGGTATCATGCTGTGCCACTAACCTGGAAGTGTAAGTATCCTTGATGAATATGGATACACCCCCTCCTTTTGTTTTTCAGTCCATGTTCTGTGGCCGAAATGTGTGGTATGAGTTGTAGCCCGGTAGTGCTGGGGTGCTGTGTGGAGCCTTGAACCAGGTATCAGTTACTGCACAGATGTCGACGTTCTACATACTGAAGAGTGATTTGAGCACATGCATTTTGAGATTTAAATTCCTGGCATTGAGTAGCATAGCCCTCATTTTTTATTTGTGCTGTTTACGGAGGTGGGTTTGAATTTTGAGCCTTGCCTAAAAAAGGCACTATGGGGGCAGCAAGAGCCTTGGCCAGTATTCAAAAGCCTAGGGGTGACAGGTGCAAGCTGTGTCTTGTGAAGCAATGAGGCTTGTCGAGCATGTCATCCCAGGCTGACAGACACTGAATCCCCATTAAATGACACCAGAAACTTAGCCAATTGTTAAAATTGATCATATTTCTTTATACTGCGGTATCATTCTTGGTGAGGGCAGGATGCTACTCAGCGTCAGGGTCATACCCACCTGGGCTACATGATCAGAGAGCTCTTCCATGTCTCTTTTCATGTAGTCTAAGGAGGTACGTCTCAGGTCATTCACACCAACATGTGCAATGACAGAGTCATATTTGTACTTGTTCTGGAGTGACCTGAGTGCTTGTGTTATGTGGCGGATTAGGGCTCCCGACAGGCAGCTAACAGTAACCTTCTACTTGCCCAGCCTAGTGAGTGGGACGTCAGTGTGCCTGACTATAGAGTCGCTTATTACTAGTGTGTTAGTGTGTTATCATTGTGCTAGTGTGTTATCATTGTGCATCCTCACCTGTATGTGTGTGTGTCTATCCTGGTGGATAGTTAGTTTGTCTGTAGGGCCACTCTGGTGAAGTGGAGGGAGGTTGATGCATGTAGGATGCTTGTGTGCATGTGTGTGTTTGTGTGGCTGGCCATGTATGCACATGTGTGATTGTGGGGTGTTAATTCAGCAGTACCTCCCTCTAGGATCGTGCAGTACATGTACATGGACTGCCACATTACACACCAGGAATACTTGTCATGCGTGTAATCACAGGCCAGCTGATAGTATAATATGGTCTGCAGCATGGAACAGGCATCGAGAGGGAAGGTAGACACCAGGTACACCCTTAATATCGCATTCAGCAGAGTCACCTACAACCCACGTATGCAGCACTACAGATGCATTGGGGAAGTACTAGTCAACACCAGGGAGTGTATCGAAATATTCATATCTGGCATGTACTGAGCATTACATACACATGACACACCAGTGCATGATATTATGTTTAGAACATAGTAGCCCACACATATAGGGGCCATGCTCATGATGTCCAGACATACACAGGGTTCATACCGAATTACAGCAGTAAGGCCATGTAAAACCACTACACACAAGTCAGGCAGGTAATGTAGTAACAGGTCTTGTGTTGTGACCGCTTGTGTAGACATTTAGAGGACTGATATGTTAATGAGTGGTATCAATGTGTGTTTGTTAAAAAGTGTGATGCAGAATACGGTACCACATGGACATATATGTGGGACTGTCTGTAAAGCCATGGACAGGTAGGGATTACAGAAGTGTGTGTGTGTGTGTGTGTGTGTGTGTGTGTGTGTGTGTGTGTGTGTGTGTGTGTGTGTGTGTGTGTGTGTGTGTGTGTGTGTGTGTGTGTGTGTGTGTGTGTGTGTGTGTGTGTGTGTATGCTGTACCAGTTTTAAAGTGCATTTATTGTTTTCCCCCAGAGGTGGCAAGAGGAGTCAGGGTCCCTTCTGCATGCAATCTGATGTTGGTGTCCATACAGACACCAAAGATGATGATAGTACTGTTGAGGCACAGGTGGGGTTGTCAGGGGCTGACACTGCACCAACATTTGACATCCCCCTTTTAGCCACCCCAACCCCGCACACAGTTTCAGTGTTTATACATACCCCATCACCAGTGGCCATAGTGGATGGACATCTGGCGTTTGGTGGCAGTGCGCAGGAAAGTGTGGTAACCATGCTTACTGTGTCCGGATGCAGCAGGCATAGCTGGATGTCTGGCAGGGCACCACATAGGCAGATGTCCCAGAGTGCTTGTGGTAGGTTCGCTGGACATCATGCCCCTGGCAGAGGCGGCATAGCTGGTACCAGCAGGTGCATGTTTCAGGCTGTCATGGAGGTGCAGACATGTATAGAACGTTACACCAGACAGGGCTTGAGGCTGCAGGGGCTGCTCTCACATTTGCAAGTGACAACGCCCGCGAACTGGCTGGTGCCATTTGTGCATTAACTGAGTTCATGGATAGATTGTCTGGTGAGATGATGGCCCTCATCGACCGTGGTCTGTCCGTGCTTGAACGTGTGGTGGAAGTGTGGTGACGGCCACATGGACGTAAGTCAGCAACACCAACAGCTGGCAGTCAACGTGGATGTGCTTGGACACCAAGGGGTAGTGGCAGTGCTAGCCCAGGTGCTGTCCACACCACACCACTGCAGGCCACATGCACGTGGTCCTGGCCAGTCCCAGGAGGGGCCTGGTACCAGCGGACATTTGTCATCAGCAGGTGAGAGTAGCACATCAAGGCCTGTACCTGGACATGCCCATGGAACCCCTCACAGGCACAGTCCATGTATCTGTGGCCTGAGGCAGTGAACTGCACTCCCTGCCAGGCATGGTCTGCAGCTGTCCAAAAACACATGTGCAGGGCAGCCACATGGCAGAACTGTGTGCATACATACCCACACACTATACAAACACACCTAGGGCAACCCCATACCTACACACATCACAGCACCATGCCCAGCTCACCCCAGTACACCCCTCACCCATACACATGGTGTCAAATGTATGGCCCACCCTCGGCCTCTGGCAAACCGACACCATGCCCTGTGAATATGATGATACCTGTGCCACATCCCTGTCATCCATACCATCAATGCAGGGACAGGCTAATATGGTTCTGATGCACATGGTGACTGTACTACAGTGTACCACAGTACTTCAGTGTAACATGTTGTAGGGAGTAAAGTGTAATGCATATATGGCAGGTAGTGTAGCCGTCCAGCAATGATGCATTATAGCTGTTAGTAACACTGGTTGGTTGTGGTCTCTATAATGTTATACATTTGTGTTATAGGTGTACATGTGTCAGTATAAGGATGCCCTGTGCATATGATGATACCTGTGCCAAATCCCTGTCATCCATACCATCAATGCAGGGACAGGCTAATATGGTTCTGATGCACATGGTGGCTGTACTACAGTGTGCCACAGTACTGCAGTGTAACATGTTGTAAGGGGTAAAGTGTAATGCATTTATGTCAGGTAGTGTAGCCATCCAGCAATGATGCATTATAGCTGGTAGTAACACTGGATGATTGCACTCCCTATAATGTTATTCATGTGTGTTGTAGGTGTATATGTGTCAGCACAAGGATGTTCTTCAGTCATATTCCACAACAGGGTATGGCACTGTGGTGACACTGTGGCTGTGACATATCTGGGGTACAGTTGAACAGATTTCACAGGTTACTAAAACAGTCATTGCCTGTGCCACATGGACAGATGAACCACTGAGGCATGTATACCCTGCAACCTGATGTAGACCCATCCACATACACACACACTGTTACTTGGCAACACTGGGACTAGACCCCTACCTAGCTATGTAGTGATACTGAAGTGTGTGGCTTACATTGCACACATGACACAGTGTTTAAGGTGAGGTGTGTCCCAGATTACATGTTACATGCAGAACATCCCCAGACATGTACAGTATGCTAATGGGGGATGTAATGGGTGTATATGGACAATGCATTTATTTATTTATTTCCAGTTTGATAACCGGGGAGGTCCACTGGGCTCAAGGAGCCCATTTTCAGTGGAGGCCCGGGAGAAAAGCTCCATATTACATAAAAGTAATACAAAAAGTAGTATTATATCATGAGATTTAGCAAAGTACAATTGCAAAATAGAAGAACATGCATTAGACACATTTACATAGTGGATTAGGGAACCATTTTCACAGCATTTAAGATAGACAGAGGCAGTAGATCATGTGTACATAGTTTTAAAAACTAACAATTATAAATCATCTGTGACATATCTTCATATACACATTAACACATTAACAGACACATAACAGTCAGATACACATCCGAGATACCATGACCTATCGCTGCTAACTAACTTGACCGTGTCCAATGTGTTAAAGGTAGGCTGCGCACAGCACATGCATAACTGGCTTGGACTGTGGTTTCAGTTACTTTTCAGATTGATGGTGACAGTGGTAACCATAATGTGGTACATGGGACATATACCAGGTGTATCTTGGTGTAATGACAGCGGACACAGCACCTACATCCCCCAGTGGATATTGTACTACCTGAAACCCATAACGACTCTCTGCCATACCCACCATCACACATTGGCAGCAACTGCGATACAACCCATAGTATACCCCAACAGTGGTACTACAGGTATATGCATCTAATGCACATGTCACACACTTATTAGAGTGTTGCATTGTCATGCCTCACCTATGGGCAGCAACAACATTATCTGTACTATGTGGCAATGGGTATTGTAATAGGAATATTTGGCCTTGGAATGCTGTACCCTACAGATATATGGACATGCACAACTACACACACATGCTAGAACACAATGGGTATCCCATGCCTATCAACCCATTTGTAAAACACTGTTGTGCTGGTACTGCAAGGCTCGTTTAGCCGGTATGGGGAGGAGCTTAACAGGGTACATGTAATGTCCCATACAGCAGCAGCCACAACTGACTATGGCAATGGGTGTTGCATTGGTTGTGAAGGCCCTCATGGAATTAACAGGTACAGGTGTGCTTACACACAGTCACTGTTATACTCAGTCATGCACGTGTACATATGTGTCAGTACAGGGGTGCATCACTGCAGGTGGTCATAGGTTTGTACCTAGCTATTGTCAAAGGGGAGATAGGTTGTGTAGGGGTTGTGTGTACAGTGGTATCCTGCCACCTGCCAGGTAGCAGCAGGCAGTCTATTGACAGACACTACTGTGGTGACTCTCAGGGTGAGAATTACATGCATCAGCCAATCCTCCAGGTGCCTCCTGCACATGGCAACCAAGGTGATCAAGTTGACATGTATGCAACATGCATTACAACACATGGTTAGTGTCTGTGATGGAGACCTGTACTCAAGCATGTTCTGTTGACTGTGGTAGTATAGTGGAGGTACCCATGGCATGTGGTCCAAACAGGGTGACATCTCCTATATGTGCCAGTTCTTACGCAGCTAGGCAGACATGTCAGTGTCAATCAAGCTTAAGTTGCTTGTACATATCCCAGCTGGATACCTGCCATCTGCATATCTGTACAGGGACTGACAGTCATCAGCTTGTCAAGTAGCTATGCAGTAGGATGAGTGTGTTGACAGATAGATGTTTGACAACAATATGTATGCCATAACTACATGTCAGAAGCCCTCACTAACATATGCTGTACAGACAGTAGTCTACAGTTACATTCCACATGATGGATCATTACCCAGTAAGGGGTATATATTGTGACACAGCTCACACACCAGGGATACTACAGGGAAGCCTCAGTGTCCAGCTATGCCTACAGGTGTGCCTGTTGTCACTACTACATTTAGCACTCTGCTCTTGCCTGGGTAAGCACTGTCAAGTAGTAGTACTGCCATGATACACTACATGCCAGTGTGACAGCATGTACACTGGGCTACTACCCCTGTATGCAACACATTCACATGGATAACAGTGCTGTACAGGCCTCATTTATATCTGTGTCCCACACATGATAGTCACACCCCTTGCTACTGTAATGACAGCACATAGGCACATGTATTGTACATGGCATTACATACACTTATTACAGATGTCATTATCCTGCTATGTTATCAGACTGGGTGGTGTGACCTGGTTACCAGGGCTAAGTCATGCTTAGCAAATATCAACATTGCTGCAATATAATAACTGAGCTGATTTGCACACTGGTCAGTGAAGTCTACACTGTGTAAGTGCCTGTACATTTACCCATAGCTTAGCAGTCCTTAGCTTCGCGCAAAACCACGCAAACTTGCGTAAAGCTGCTCATAACTTCCTTAACCACTCTGTATCCGACAGCCCTTGTTCTGCCCAGCAACAAAATGAACAGCCCTTGAACCCAAGACCCTGTACACTAAAGTCACAACAATTAACCACTACGTCATGACTACTGTGAAGACAGCTGTTGTTTCACCAATATAGCTGTCAATACATATACTGAGTAGTATTGAACAATTGCCTTTACTTCCTACAATCTGTAGTCCTTGTTATTAATATGACTGTTGCATCACATATGTTGTTTTATCATAATATACACATAGATACATCTAGAAGGGTATATACAACCATAGGTTCATAGGTTCATACTAGGCTATCTGCCCTAGGGCATTTATAAGCCTAGCCAGAGTGTGTTTGGCTTTCGCCACCCATTTTAAATTAATTTTGCTATGCCCTTTTTGGAGGTTAGTATAATGTGCCTCTGTCGAACAGTGACACAGAAGTGATACCCAGGGTAAACCTACGATCTCCCATCCACACATCAAGATTCCTCTTGAAGAGAGTCAATGAGGGACTCTGCCTAACCTGGACTGGGATTTTATTCCAAAGTGAAGGGAGCCTCTGGGTTATGAATCTGTCCCTCCAGCATGTCCTATTTATTTCAGTGCTGAGGTTCAAGTCTCTCGAGCACGTAGCTTGATGGGATTTGGATTTTCTGAGGTGCAGCATGTCCATTAATTCCGGGTTGGACATGGCTTTATACGTCAGGCACAGATCGCCTCTGAGCAGGTGGTATGCCACTGAGTAGAGCTGGAGTTTCTTTAACCGGGCAGCATATGGCATCTGTTTGAGTCTTTTGATCCTCTTGATGAGGTACTTTTGGGGTCTTTCCAGTTGCTGCAGGTGTCTGGTAAGGTACATCCCAAAAGGGGCATTGTACTCAATTATGGGCCTGATGAGGGATGAGTAAAGAGGCACGATGACCTCCCTTGATCTAGATGTGAATCCCTTCATGATTAGGTGGGATATATAAAATGTTTTTCTAACCACTTTGGCCACATGGTTGTCAAATGAGAGATTGCTATCAACTTGGGTCCCCAGGTCACTAATTACTTTTTCTGTACTTAATGGATTACCACCTATGTGGTAATTTGTGGGCACTTTGTTTTTGCCAAAGGGGATGACTATACACTTTTTGGCGTTTAGCTTGAGGCCATGGCTCTGGCACCAGTTGTCTGTTTCTATGAGGCCCTTTTAGAGGATGCTTGTGTCGGCTGGACAGTCGATTATGGCGCCCAGTTTGCAGTCATCTCTGAACTTGGTCAGCCACAGTCCTTCTGTGTTGGCCTGTACCTCCGAGAAATATATACCGAACAAGAGAGGTCCCAGGACTGAGCCTTGTGGGACGCCACTTGTAACTGGCTTGGAGTCTGACATGGCTCCAGCAATTCTAACAATGTAGGTTCTGTCCTTGAGCTAGTTTGCAACCCATCTAGTGACATAGGGGGGTTATATTTAAGCTGGTGAGCTTATCTATAATGCCCGAGTGGGGTATTGTAGCGAAGGCTTTTGCGAGGTCCAGGTAGGCTGTATGGACCACCTTCCCCTCGTCAATGGCCTTGGTGACTGTTTCAAAGAAATCGACCAGGTTTAAGAGGCAGGATCTGCCCTTAACAAAGCCGAACTGGGTAGGATCCAGTGTCTGTAGGTCCCCAATATCTTTATTTATGAGGTCCATGATGATCCTTTCCATAGCTTTGCAGACCAAGCTAGTCAGGCTTATGGGGTGATAGTTTCCAGGATCCGTTGAGGCACCACCTTTGTGGAGAGGGGACCACTGTTGGTGTACCCAACTCTTTGGGTACATATCCTGTAGTAAGGCTGAGATTGAACAGTAGTTTTATGTTTGGGTTTAGCTCTTCTTGGAGTTCATGTAGGATGCAGCCCGGGACACCGTCTGGTCCCATTGATGCTGTGTTTTTTGCTTTGGAGAGGGTGTCTCTTACTTGAGCATCTGAGATGTCAGGGGGGGCAGCACTCTGCTGGGATAGATATTTGCCCTTTTGGTGGGGAGGGGGGGGAGTTTGCACTGAACCTGTCAGCTAGGATGTTGGCAATGTCTGTGGGTTCGATGTATTTTTTGTCATTTTGGACTAATTCTGAGCATATCTGGGAATTCCCACCCAGGTTCCTAACATAATTAAAGAAAGCCTTGTGATTATCCTTAGTGTCCTGTGCAATTTTTCTCTCGAAGCTGGCCTTAGACGATTTTATGAGTGCCCGTAGTTTTTTGCTAATACTGATCAGAGATGCCATGACAGGAATATAGTTATATACATATAATAGGTCTGTATATGTCTACATGTACATACATATGTATGCTCATACATATGTCTGTATACACATCTGTATAGTGCAACATATATATGGCCATGTGTACATCTCTTCATATGTACATATATATATATATATATATATATATATATATATATATATATATATATATATATATATATATCTATATAGGTTCATTACACATTACTGAAAACCCACAATACCGATGCCCATAAACCCGTGACCAAATACCCGAAAGACTACAAGACCGACGGACCACAAGCGCGAAATTCAAAATCGTGAACATTTGTAACACATACAGTACACACATACACAGACACACAGCTTCCCCCCACAATCAAACAAATAAACACACTATATTTAAGCAGGGGGGCAAGCACCCCTGCACCCTCCCATGTGGGGGGCTTTGCCTCCCACACCTCCCTACTTTAATATTCTAACTGCGAGATCGCACAAACACACACACAAGACAAACTCACTCCCACACATTACAGTCCCTCACACACACACCTCAGTCACAACACACACTAAAGCCCCTCACAAACACGCTTACAAACACATACTTACCTGAGCCGCAACACCAGAAGCGCTAACTCAAAATCTCCGAACATCGGGATTATGAAATTCGCGCTTCTGGTCTTGCGATCATCTGGTCTTTCGGTGTTCTGGTCTCGGGATTCCAAGCGTCTATAATATGGGCGTTCGGTCTTCCGTAGTGGACCTATATACATAGATACATATATATATATATATATATATATATATATATATATATATATATATATATATATATATATATATATATATATATATATATATTTATATATATATATATATATATATATATATATATATATATATATCTATATATATATATCTATATATATATATATATATATATAGAGCTATATATGTATGCACATCCTATGTGTACAGATGTGCCTAGTTACGTTGGTATATATGTAGATATCTATAACTATATGTGCATACATATATATTCTGATATACCTACTACAGTTAATATATATGCAGACATCCATACGTATATGTGCATATGTATCTCTATCTGTATATGTGTAGACATACATTGCTCTCTATATGTATATACCTGAGTGTTTATATGTACATATATATGTACATGTGTACATTTTAAATTGCTGGAACCTGTGTTCTGAGAGACTGCTTTCCAATCTATTTGCAAATATACAGAGCCGAGTATATATGTTTTTGGTTTTAGAGTTTGTACTGTTAATTGTTGCTTAGATCTCTGTTGAAACTGTTTTGTCCCACCTACCCTCCCGATTTCTGGCTTGTAATTTGAATTTGGTGGCTTCTGCAGATGCTCGCCCCATTGTAGATTTGATCTGGGACACTCCCTTAGTCCCATCTCTTTACCACATTCTACCTAATAAACTCTTTCTGCACTTGCTTTTAGTCTTTTTTAATTTGATTGCATTTTTTAAACCGTGTTTGGTCTAATATTGCTACATACTCAAGTATGCTAGCTTGCACTGCATGTGAATTGTTTTTACTACTGTTTTAGATACTTTTCTGTAAAAAAACAAACTGTAAGCCTGTTTCCTACCTTTCTGTAACTAGTGTTCCAGATACAGATTTGCTGTCTCCAAGACTGTATGTAAGTTTCTTAGCCCCCCAAACCTTTCTGTGTTGGAGGGAAGCCTTCTAGCTTATCAGTGGGAGTGGTGAGCACTAGGTAACCTGTCTACCACATAAGGAGTGGTTCTGGTTCAGAAATTGTAGTTATTGGCCGTTTGGGCAATATCTTCCATCTCTCCCAACTTTCTGATTTGAAAGCTTGCATTTGCACTTGTTTCTGTCCTGTAACTCGTCTAGTGCAGATACAGATTCTTAGTTTTAGCACTTAAATTTGCTTATTCATGCTCAGCACTTGTTCAGAACTTGTAAGCACTAAATAAGCTACTAATTATGATAGCACTCAAACTTCCTCACTACCTAGAGGAAAACAGTTTTTGTACTTACTTTTCTCACTTGCTTAGAGAAAAACAGCTCTTGTACTCACTTTCCTCACTTATCTAGAGGAAAATAGTTTTTTATTCAGGCATGTCCAAGGGTCAGCTCCCAGTGTTCTCTCCTGTCTATCTGATGAATCTGGGCATCTTGAGACAATGTAGAAATTGCCTCATGTACACAGACAATCCTCTCCTCCTACCACCCAACACTACAACCTGTGAGAGATGCACTTATCTATCCAAACTGGACGTAAAGCTCTCTTCAACAAAGACTGAACTTGACAGTCATGAGGAGAAGGTAAACATTTGCACCACACCACACTCATCACATAGTCTCACTAAATCTACACCACCAAAATCCACACATAGTAACTCAGAAACATTCATGGAGGTTCTCAATAATAATCTGTCTAAGCAACAGAGACCTCCAAAGCAGAAACGCAAGCAACCTCCATCCCCCAACACAACCCAAATCACACATAGCCCACAGACTCAGGTGACACTCAGCTACAGCCAATAAGGCAAAACAACGTACCCAACACACTAGTCATAGGTGACTCTATAGTCAGGCACATTGATGTCTCACTCACCAGGCTAAACAAGGAGAAGGTTACTGTCAGCTGCCTGTCAGGTGCCAGGATGCACCACATAACCCACGCACTCAGGTCACTCCACAACAAGTACAAATATGACTCTGTCATTGTCCATGTTGGTGTGAATGACCTGAGACATACCTCCCTGGACTACATGAAAAGAGACATGGAAGAGCTCTCCGATCTTGTACCCAGGCAGGTATGACCCTAGCCCTGAGTAGCATTCTGCCAACGTCCAGAATGATACCGCAGTACAAGGACAAAATGATTGACTTCAACAATTGGCTAAGCTTCTGGTGTCATTCTAAGAGGATCCAGTATCTGTCTGCTTGGGATGACATGGTTGACAGACCACGATGCTTTGCCACAGATGGCCTGCACCTCTCGCCCTTAGGATTCCAGATACTGGCTAAGGCTCTTGCTGCCCCTATAGTGCCTTTTTTAGGCAAGGTTCAAATGACAAATTCACCACTGTAGCAGGACCAGGCAAGCAAAAAATGAGGGTAATGCTACTCAATGCTAGAAGTCTAAATCTCAAAATGCACTCACTCGAGGCACTCCTTAAAATGGAGAACATCGATATCTGTGCAGTGGCTGAGACCTGGTTCAAGGCTCCAGAGAGCACCCCTACACTACCAGGCTTTAACTCATACCACACTTTTCGGCCATATAACCTGGACCAAAACACCAAAGGCGGAGGTGTGTCCATATTCATTAAGGATATCCACACCTCCAGGCTACTTGCTCAGTATAATGCATCCGAGGTTATCCAAGTGCAACTAACTCTGGGCAAAACTGCAATCCAAATTGTAGCTTGCTACAGATCCCCCACCATGCCTCAGGATTCCCACTCATCTTTTCTTGATATACTGGAAAATATTAGGGTTCAACCAAACACCCTAATAATGGGCGACTTCAACTACCTCACCATTAACTGGGAAAACCACTCATGTACCAACTCCTTTGCTCAACGCTTTCTGGAATTCATAAACTTCAATGCCCTGGATCAACTTATCCACACCCCCACCAGGGGCAACAATATCCTAGACCTAGTCATTACCACACCTGAAGTCAACACCTCGTTGGTCCGATCTGACCATAAGCTAATCACCCTTGATATCCACACCCCGCCCCCACCCCCCATAAAGGAAACCATGGTAAAACATTTCTCCAAAGCCAACTTCATGCTTCTTAAGACAGAAGTGGTGAACTTCATGACACCCATGCAGATGGACAATACAGTTACGACTGCTGAATCCTACACAAATGCACTCTATAAGCACTTACACGAGTGCATGGATCATGCTATCCCAAACAGAACCAAGATGCTATCCTCCATAAAAAGGAAGCCAATCTTGTGGCCCTCTGCCATAAACAAACTGTAAAACAGAAGGAAGAAACTGTTGCAAAAGAGAGTAAAATCCCATGAGTGGAGGAGCTCCCTGGTCAGCCTCAGTAAGAAGCTGAGATCCCTTATAAGATCCTCCAAAGCTAGCAACGAAAACAAAATTGCCACTAATTCTAAGGACAACCACAAAGCATTCTATAGCTATGTCAAGAATCTCAATGGCAACACCCAGATCTGGTCTGAGTTACAGCACAATGGCATGAAAATTACAGAACCAACTGATATTGCCAACATCCTGGCAGATAGGTTCAGTGCTAACTTTACCCCCCCCCCACCCCATAAAGGGCCCATATCTATACAGGAAGAATGCAGAGTCCCTGCAATCACAACTATGCAGGTAGAAGCTGCACTCTCTAAAGCCAAAAACACAGCATCCATGGGACCGGACAACATCCCAGGTTGTGTTTTACATGAACTTCAGAACAAACTGGCTCCCCACTTAAGCACCATGTTCAATAATAGCCTCACATCAGGCTTTGTGCCCACTGAATGGTGCACAGCAACAGTTATCCCACTCCACAAAGGGGGAGCCGCCACTGATCCTGGGAACTATCAGTCTATTAGCCTGACTAGCCTGGTCTGCAAGGCCATGCAACGTATCATCATGGAACTCATAAACAAAGACATTGGTAACTTGCAAACTCTGGATCCCACCCAGTTCAGGTTTGTGAAAGGGAGATCATGCCTCCTGAACCTGATCGACTTCTTTGAGGCAGTCACCAAAGCTGTAGATGAGGGTAAGGTGGTTCACACAGCCTATCTTGACCTCGCTAAGCCTTTCAACACCATCCCCTATTCTGGAATTATAGCTAAACTCACTAAACTAGGTATAAATCCCTACATCACAAGATGGGTTGCCAACTGGCTCACTGACAGAACCCACACTGTAAAAGTTGCAGACTCAAAATCTGACTTCAAAGCAGTGACAAGTGGAATACCACAGGGTTCTGTCCTGAGACCTCTCCTGTTTGGTATCTATTTCTCTGAAGTACAGGCTAACACAGAAGGCCTCTGACTAATGAAGTTCACAGATGACTGCAAACTAGGAGCCATAGTCAAGTCCCCAAATGATGTGGACATCCTACAGAAGGGCCTCGCTGAGACAGATGCCTGGTGTCAGAGCCATGGCCTCAAGCTCAATGCCAAAAAGTGCAGTGTCATCCCCTTTGGTAAAAACTCTGTACCCATGAACTACCACATAAGCAGCAATCTACTTAACACCAAATGTGTGATAAGAGACCTTGGGACCCAGGTGGACAGTAGTCTCTCCTTTGATAGTCACATTGCCACAGTAGGCAGGAAGTCCTTCTACGTGGCACACCTCATCATAAAAGGGTTCTCATCCAGGAAAAAAGAGGTAATTGTTCCTCTCTACTCGACACTCATTAGACCCATTATAGAGTACAATGCCCCTTTTGGAATGTGCCTCACAAGACATCTGCAGCAGCTGGAAAGACCACAGAAGTACCTAACAAAGAGGATTACTGGCCTCAAACAAATGCCCTACACTGACCATCTCAAAAAACTCCAGCTTTACTCCGTAGTATATCTCCTACTCTGAGGTGATCTCTGCCTAACATATAAAGCTATATCAAACCCGGAGCTGTTGGACATGCTACACCTAAAGAAATCCCAGTCCTTCCGAGCTACACACTCTAGGGACCTAAACCTTGTCACCACAATAAACAGGACATGCTGGAGGGATAGATTCCTGTCCCAGAGACTTCCCATACTCTGGAACAGGCTACATATCTATGTCAAGCAAAGTTCTTCATTAGCAACGCTTCAATCTTGATGAGTGGATGGGAAATAGGAAATACTCCCCGGGGATCACTTCTGTGTCTCTGCTTGACAGTGGCACAGGAAAATAACTTTCTTGGGTGGCATAAGCCAGGGAACCTTGTTGGCTAGGCTTATGTAGGCCCTTGGGCCAATAGCCTAGTGCCTACCTATGAACCTATGAACATATACATATCCATCTACGTTTGTTGATATGTATATGTGTATATATATCTATATAGATATATGGATAATTATATATACATATATATTCACCATATGTCCTGAACATGGAGTGGAGCTCTACCTCAGCCCCAGTAGTCCCAACTTCATAGTGCAAGGGGATGTCAGGTATGTATTGCAGGTATATTTGTAGACTATTGCTAATATAATAGGGAGTGTCTTCACAGACGTGGTGTGTGTGGGAGGTCACATCTGCTTCTAACATGTGCACCATTGGCTACTGATAGACATCCTAAGGACATCATAGTGCAGTACCACTGTTAGCACAGTAATGCTCCTGTGGACTACAGCAGAGATATGGACATTATATGTGGACAGTCTGAAGCACTCTGGACAGTCCAGGGGTATACACAGAACCCCTTAGTGCAAGACATGTGGACCAAGCCTGACAATGTGGATGTTAACAACCATGTAGATGGGTATAACATGTAACTACTGGTATACATTTGCCCCCATAGGTTATGCATTCACACACCCCTGTCTATCCTGACACATAATAACCACAGGTACAGAGGTGCCATGGCCACATACTACCCTCTCGTTATTGACATACATCTGTACAGCATCCCACTGCTTTGTCTGATATACATGACTGTTATGATGGCCTGGCAGCAGTACATCTGGCAAGTATCTGGGCATGACATCTCACTGGGTAAGTACACTAAGCTGCTAGGCATATAACAAAGCACTGTGCATGCTACAGGCAGATTGGCTCAAGACTGGCCTACATTTCCTATGGGGGAATACACATGTACCTGCATATATAGCAGGCTCTACAGGCATGTCACAGCACAGAGTAACAGACACGTGTGAAAGTGCATAACCGCAACCAATGTGACCACAGCCACAGCGACATATGGTAAGCTAGCGTAATATTACAGTATATGGACTATCTGTTCAACACCATCCTCATATGTGCCATTCACGCACTAACCCTACATATACTGGGCCGCTACACAATGTGGTCCAATGCCTGTCTGTGGTATGGGACATGTTTGTGTTTGGCCCTACAAACATGTAAGCAAATAGGGTAACAGACAGTGGAGCAGCATGTAACATCAGATAGAACAGGGCCAAGAACAATGACATCTACCACAGTCCGTACACAGGCCAAGGTACATATTAACAGTACACACACTGTCAACAATCACTACACACAACCACAGAATATCCAGGTTATGTCACCAAATATAACCCCTACTATACATAATGTGTAGCAGACTGATATCTCACTGGCTTGTTGTCAGATATGATGTCAATAAATATGGTGTACAGCACATATGCACCTCTTACTGCATGACATGTGTACAAAGGTTGACAGATGTGTGGCTGGAGGCACAAACACAGGGCCAATATTGACATGTTGCTGTGATAACCTCATGTATTTACTGTTGTAACAGGGTTTGTTGCAACATATGTCCTATGAGGGATATGAAGTCATTAGCTCTCACGGCTGTCACCATCTACAGACTGCAATCCTCACACTACCTTCTGCAGTTCACAGATAGGTGCTCTGTGAGTAACACAAGAAACAAGAGGCACCACACACTGCCCAGTCTGCAGATGACCCTACAGATGGGGGTTTCCTCATAAACATAGCACTGACATGACAGGCATTAAAACATGTAGGACAGCCATATCCACACACACCCTGTTAAACCAACATTACTCCAATTGCATTATAGCAGTGCTTACAGACTGTAGCCACGTCAGGCACATCCACCTCCTGTGTGTTGGCCTGTTTCCACAGTGTATGTTGTTAGAGGTAAATCCCCAATCCATCTGTCATGCTGTTTGCCAAACAACAGATCTAGTTCCTGTTCACAGTGAATGAAAAGGCCCAACACCAACATGCTGTTCCTAGATATTGGAGTGTGTTTACATGCAATTGGCTATGGGAATGTTATTACAGCTGTTTCACATGCAATCAGCTAGAGTGGGGCTGCAATTCATCATGAGCATCACTTACAATACACATGCTGCTGCCTAAGCAAAGCAGGTGTAAGTCTCCACATCCAACAGAGAGGGAGTGAGAGAGGCAGACAGAGGCAAAGATAAGTCAAGGAGGGGTGGGAGAGTAAAACCTAACCATGTTTGTGTCCCACACCTACTAGTACAGAGTATCAAACCCCTGACAATTATGTAGTGCTATCACATGTCTATGCAGTTATTGGATGCGCCACATAGGTTACATGTTGAGGAGCCCTCCAAACGTATATGTGATGGTGAGTGACATCTGCAACAGTGATATGGTAGCTATACGGTAGGTGTAGTACATGTGCCTGTCTGCATGAACAGGTGTCAGCATCAACACAGCCATGCTCTCACAGTGACACACTTGGCAGGGTCAGGAATACAACTCATCACTAGTTAGATTGCCACAACACAGGACTGTGCAGGTATCACATGCACTACAGGGGTCATACGGAGGTTATATGGGCAAAGGGTACGTGGAGGTGTCTGACATCCAACAGCATGCTTCAGTATGAAAATGGGGGTTGTAGTGAATGTGAATGTGGTCATAGGCATCATACAACACACACACAGACACAGGGTGCCAGTACTGACATGCATGGGTGCATTGCTTCACGGGTGTGTAGTGGTTGACTGTGCCAGATGGCTATACAAGGCTAGATGATGTGTATACCTTGGTATCGGGCCACATGACAATGGTCTGCAGTGTGGCTCAGGGGTGTAGTGTCTGGATTTGCCCACACAGGTGGGTATTGTATTCACCATCCAGTCACCTGGGTAACTATTGCTTGTGGCCAATGCCGTGCATTGCTTGCCATGTATGTGTTCTGTAGTCCATGACATGGATGGCGTTTGGGATGTGCACACCTCCCACATGCATGTACAGTGACACGTGGAACCATACCTGGGGTGTCTGACCCATGTTGTGTACACAGATTGTTATCATCAGATGTGCCAGTCCTGGCCTCATGTGGCAGGAACTGTTAATGGATAGCAGGTTGACCCTGCATCAACATTGATAGCATGATACAGGTATTCCCTGGTATCAGTGGCATCTGACCATACAGGGGATGTCTTTCAGGCATGGTATGTCCTTTGTGGGTCACATTTGATGGCACCACAGGTGTTGCAGGTGTCCAGTGTGGAAAATAGGGAAGGTGCACTGTCTGCATGTAGGTGCCTATTGGACTGATGGACAGGGTGCCATGTCCCCTGTAGCCCACTGCAATCATACCATGGTTACTATCAGTGGGCAATATGCAGGGTACTACCAACATAGTGGCTGTTGCCCAGGCAAGTGTGTGTGTATGAGACATAGGTTAAGAGTGTTCTCTGGGTAATACAAGGGTTGCTAACACTGTTCGCCTGGCCTTGATTTCAAATGTAGGAGTATGAATTTGCACCCCAGCCTCTCAGCTATTTCACATCTGTTATCCCTGTATGGTGGACATTGTGATATATACTAGGGCCATCATATAAGAAATTTGCAAAACCCGCTCCACATTGAGTCCAGTTGTTACACACTCACACCCACCTCCACACAGGATAAGCATGACAAACACACACACACACACACACACACACACACACACACACACACACACACACACACACACACACACACACACACACACACACACACCTGTCATGTCTGGGATTAGAACTCCTACCTACCTAGTGTATTACACTACAGCACTATGCAGTTATAGGACGTGCCACAGAGATTACTGGAGTACTCCTTCCCCAAAGGTGTATTTCACAGTGAATGACATCAGCAGGATTGCCAAAGTAGGGCATTTGAATTGTAGTGAGTGTGACTAGCCTAAAATGCATTGCTCCCTACACAGACATAGAAACACATACAAAAACATCCACAACTGCCATGTATGGGAATAGAACCCCTACCCAAGTTCTATATCATACTGCAGCACTAAGCTGTTATAGGATGCGCCACAGGGATTACTGGAGTACTCCTTCCCCAAAGGTGTATTTCACAGTGAATGACATCAGCAGGATTGCCAAAGTAGGGCATTTGAATTGTAGTGAGTGTGACTAGCCTAAAATGCATTGCTCCCTACACAGACATAGAAACACACCCAAAAACATCCACAACTGCCATGTGTGGGAATAGAACCCTACCCGAGTTCTATATCACACTACAGCATTAAGCTGTTATAGGATGTGCCACAGGGATTACTGGAGTACTCCTTCCCCAAAGATGTATTTCGCAGTGAATGACATCAACAGGATTGCCAAAGTAGGGCATTTGAATTGTAGTGAGTGTGACTAGCCTAAAATGCATTGGTCTCTCTACAAACAGAAACACACACACAGTTGCCATGTCTGGGATTAGAACTCCTACCTAACTACTTCATCACAATATAGCAGTATGCAGTTATGGGACACGCCATGGAGATTACTGGGCTACACCTTTCCCAAAGGTGTATTTCACAGTGAATGACATCAGCAGCCTTGCCAAAGTAGGGCATTTGAATTGCAGCAAATATGACTAGCCTAAAAAGCATTGCTCTCTACGCAGACCAGAGACACACACACAGTTGCCATGTCTGGGATTAGAACTCCTATCTAACTAGTTTATTACACTATAGCAGTATGCAGTTATAAGACACATCACAGAGATTACTGGGCTACATCTTTCCCAGAGGTGTATTTCAAAGTGGATGACCTCAGCAGGCTTGTCATAGTAGGGCTGTGGGGAGGGCAAAGTGTGTGCATGGGCCATAACCTATTCATCTAGAGGTTGACACACCACATGCGGGCACACGCAGGGTTATATTCCACAGGCATGTGTATACAGCTGCTAGATGACTACTTCCTTGTACAGTCATGTTGCACAACTAGCACTTGCACCACATAGACTGTAATGCTGATGGATACCGGTGGCTAATGTCTACAGTGAAGGACATTTACACATCATGTGGTTATAGTCATTTGGCTGTGTGCTGGGTGGGACAGGCTTCATAATAGATGGCTCCTTGTCACAATCACTCTCTTCCACACATCTATGTATGTCTACTTTTGGCTTATTATAGTGTGTTGTCCTTGGATATATGTCTGTATTCCTATCCATTGTGTGTGCAAAGCATGACTGCTGCATACTGAGGAGTGTATGCACTAAGATCTGCACCTGCCAGATATGTATGGTCCACTGTTGTTTGCAGACATGGGCTTCATTTGTTTTAAGTGTGTGAGCATGCCCAGTATGCCCTTCTGTACTGAATGTGTGGATCGATTCCAGGTAGTTTGTACTGCAGTGCAGACCTTTGTGTTGTACACCTACAGGTAGCAAACTGTTTCTGCAGGGTATCCATCGATCATTTGGCAATATGGGGACAAACTGTACAGGGGATAGTGTGTACTGTAGGTGATTATGTCTGTGCTGCTTCAGCTGCATGGTACTGCTGTTAGCAGAGATATTCAAACATGTGTACTGTTATATACTGTGATGTTTTTTGTCTTCATGTACTGACACACAAATGGACATTCTTGCTCACAGTGATGTCTTGGGGACAAGGTGACTGCAGCTGTGTCCAGTATTGTGGGCAGACGCCTACATATTCATGGTAAGTTATGTCATTCTGGAGGGGAAGCTGCAGACACTTGCTGCTGGGTCTGCGTATCTGGTTCAGCACCTTGGTACAGTGCTAGCAGATGATCCCACACTTGTACATCCATCAACATGACAGTATGGCCTTATCTTGCTGTGGCAATGCCTCACAGCTGTAGAGATTTGCACAGGTTACCCAGAGGCAGGGGCCATGAGTCAGGACATTACCCCTATTGTGATGTATGGGCAGGTGAGTAGCCACCCATTTATGTGTTTGCAGCCAGAGAATAGTGTGTGCACACAGCTTTGTGTCTGACTCTGCACATTCCATGCTTCCCATGCTCCCACCCCCCCATTATTCTAACCTCTTCCATACATTATGCATACATTCTGATACTTTCTCCAAGGTTATCATCCCATCACAGGTGTGTGTTAGTGTTTGTCCACAGTTCATGCAGTGGGACATGGTGGACATGTTACTGTGGTTTGTCCACATGGCATTGCATATGGCTTATGTGGGGTGTGTTATGTTGGTATTTGGGTATCCATGACATAACATGCATTGGCAGTACGTGAAAGACACAGGCCTTTGGCAGAAGCCTATGGGCCCTTAGGTGTTGCTTCGGGACAGATGTGGAAGCCCGTTGCATTCTGTCAGTCCGACAGTTTCACACAACCATACAGTATATTCCCCTGGGGTGACAGGGTAGGTGTGATAGGTGTTCATGCCAATACCCTCTATCAGTCTTGGTCAGGTGGTGTGGATGCTGGCAGGGTGCTACCTATGGCTAGGGACACACCTGCTTGGGACACCTGCACTGCATGGTGCATTCTTTTGTTATTGTGCATTCTTTTGTTATTGCCATATACAGGTGAAGTCATATTGTACCCATTCCCCACAGCAGGGATACGAACAGAGAGGTACCTGTGGGTGGTGTTTGCGTGAGCTGGGTTCGTGTGTGCTATGGACACTACTTGCATCTGACACACAGATATGCATGGGACATTCCAGTTATGCTGGCATGTGCAGGTACATCAGCTGTTTCCCAATACATCAGTCCTACCTCCTTTGTGATCTGCAGGTGTTCGGGCAGACAACACCGGTATCCCCTACTACAGGACCAGATAATGTGATGCATACCTCTATGTACAATTCCAAGGGTGTCTGCATTTCACAGTGACACAATATATAATGTATGTCTGGGGTACATTTCCCTGTGTACTGCTTGTATATCTAGCCCAACAGCCATGCCATGTCAGCCTTTCAGATGGTGACACATATTACCACCATACATTTGCAATGGCTTACTGCTAGCATGTGTTATACTGGTGGAAATTGCCTTTGGCACTGCAGTTGTGAGGACTTGTCCCTGTCATCAGCAGTAGTAGGCAATGGCCACCAGGTCTTACCTCAGCATGCATACATACTGACCACTCTCACACAATATGAAACATACACCAATCTAACACACACATACCTGCATATTGTGCAAATGCTGCAACTTATCCTGCTACCTTGGCCACCTCTGGGCATCTGTTTTCTAATGCTATTATACCTACACATACATGTTACTACATTTCTACATAGGGTTGTGGGGGGCACACCTGACTGTTACAACGTGTGTACATCAGATTGGGGGGCACACCAGACCATTGCTACATTTCTAAATAGGTTTGGGGGGCACACCTGACTGTTACTACATTTCTAAGTAGGGTTGGGGGGAGCACACCTGACTGTTTCTACATTCCTACACAAGATTGGGGGAGGGGGGCACATCTGGCTGTTACTACATTTCTACGCAGGATTGGGGAAGGGGACACACCTGACTGTTACTACATTTCTACACAGGATTGGAGGGGGCACACCTGACTGTTTCTACATTTCTACACAGGATTGGGAGGGGGCACACCTGACTGTTTCTACATTTCTACACAGGATTGGGGGGCACACCTGTCTGTTACTACATTTCTACACAGGATTGGAGAGCACACCTGACTGTTTTTACATTTCTAAATAGGATGGGGGGCACACCTGACACTTATACACATTTGCTATGACTGTACTGGTATGTCAGGTACTCCATTTCATTATGTATTCTAACCTATCATGCTGACTAGAGGCATATCAGTGTACAGGTCTTAGCTTTGATTGACCTATATATTAGTTTCTGACTTCCTACCCTTCAGAACTAACATCCCACTGCCAACCTGCTGTAGTCTGTCTGTGTAGGCCTGGGGGGTTACCAATAGACATAATTCAGAGGCCACAGCACAGCCTTTGTTTGTGTTTGTCTACACCTGTCCTGCTGGCTGAGACTGTTGTTGGGTATGTGAACCTCCCTGATTGGCATGTGTGAGTCATATGGACACACATGTGGCCCAGCACATTTCCTGCAGTGGGTTTTGTCACCCTGTGTAGTACTGGCTACTGTAATAACACCAGTATTTGTTACAGATCTCATGGTGCCACTATAGGTGTCTACTATCTGCTGGCATACCATTCAGCCACCCGATTCCCTTGCATGCTCGCATCCATACCATACAGGTAACGATACATTCTACTCCATTCAGCAATTGGTAGGTTGAGTGACTTACATTGTGGGTGTGCCAGTATTGAGGATGGTGCTGGAGGGCTGCCTCTGTCAGATGCACATAGTACACTCCCTATACATGGTGGAGCACAGGTAGTGTCATGTTTGGCATCCCTTTTACTGTATGTGCGAGTCAGAAAGAGGTGTCATTCCCTGGGTCCCCTACTGTGTCAGTGTATGTGCTATGCGTTGCCTCTTTGCCAAGCCAGGGCATACTGGGCATGCCTCCATCTGCCTACTGGGCAGGCTCAGGTTGTTCCTCCTCCGAGTCACTCTGTGCCTGTGCAGGCCTTGGCATTGGTGGGGGGCTGTGTGGCCCTGCCCTGTGCTGTTCCTGCTGCAGTTGTTTCCACAGGATCATATTGTGTAGCATGGCACATACAATGACAATTTGAGTACATGTAGCTGGTGAGTACTGCAAGGCTCCACCAGATGTGTCTGGCCACTGGAACCGTGACTTGAGCATCCCAAACACACTCTCTATTATAAGTCTGGTCTGTGCATGTACCTCATTATGGCGTTTTTGTTCGGGTGTGTGTGCATTTCTGATGGGTGTCATCAGCCACAGCTCCAGTGCATAACCAGCATCCCCCACTAGGTGACCGTAAGGGATGTCCCCATTGGCAAATCTCTGGTACAGCTGCGTCAGATGCCAGATGTGGGAATCGCGATAGCTTCCAGGGCAACCAGCACACGCATTCATTATAATGCCCTGGGCATCGCACATGACCTGGCAGTTGATGGAGCGGAAACCCTTGTGGTTGATGTAGACCATACCCTGATCACCAGGTGGTGCTTTGATGTGTATGTGCGTGCAGTCTATAGCAACCACTACCTCAGGGTATTCTGCTATTTAGTGGAAGAGACGCATATTGCTGGTCAACACCTCACAGGTGTTGAGGAAATATACATGCTGACATGGCATTCAGGAACTGGTGGAATACTCTAGATGCTGATGCCTGTGAGATCCCCATGATATCCCCAGTTGGGCTGTGGGAGGTACCTGTGGCTAGTATTCCTAGGCCTACACATACCTTGGTGTCCACTGGGATGGGTTCCCCTCTGTTAGTTCTGTGGGTCAGGTGTGGTCGGCACAGATTGACAATTTGCTGTAGGAGGTCCCTGTCCACCTTATAGTGCTCCACTATCTCCAACTCATGTAGCCCCTGGTAGGTTACCCTGGGTCTGTACACGCTTCTCCGTCTTTTCACTGTGGGTTGGTCAACAGCATTCAAATCCTCACCACCCCCAGCCTCTTCCACGTGTTGTATGATGCCTGCTGCAGCCCCTATCATTTTGTTGCTTTGTTTGTTAAAAGTTCCCCACTTGTATATACCGGTGGTGTAGAGTATGTGGGAAAACCAGAGGGAAAGGTGTTTGCATAGTTTATAATAGTGCTCTGGGCTGGATTGATCTGCTGCTTGTGTAATTGGCTGATTCTGATACATTTCACCTGCCAGCTATGCTAGTTCTCCTAGATTACCTTCCTACTGCTGTTTTCCCTTCCCATTGCCTTCCTGTTTAAGCCCGGGGGTGCGCCACGTAACACAGTGCTCAAATGTGCACAGAGCTGCTATTTCCTGGTTTACTTTTTTTTTCTTTAAAACCCAGTGTGCGGTGCGCATACCTGCTTAGGCAATGTAAAGAGTGATAGGCAACCTCAGACATACCCCCTTGCTTAGCTGTGCTAAGCTTGGAGAAAACCCGAGCCACAGGGCTCCAATCCGCTTACAGTATGCCTGACACCCCCCCTATGATGTCAGCTAACTCCTAGGCTTGCACCAAGGTATTCCTGCTCTTACACTGTTGGGAGCTGACTAGCATGCAGGGGAAATCTGGGATTCACTATCATTCCCCTCATTTGCATAGGATTGTCTGCTAATGCATAGTTATATGTCCCATACAGAGCCTCCCCCCTTAGAAACCACTATTCATTGGCCATGTTGTCTTCTGCCTGACATTGAGTATAATGGCAGAATAGTGATTTTAGTTAGAATGCTTATGTTAGGTTCATTTTCTTATTTTCCCTTCGATCCTGTTTGTGTGTCACTGCCCTGAGCTTAAACAGCAGAGATCGGCTAAAAAAAAAAAATAAAAGTTGATTTTTTTCCCCAAGTGTTTTCCATGCCAATGGCCTTATAGTTGGCCATTGGCATGCTTTATACATGATATCCACCCTTTATTTGGAGCTGTCATGGCTCAGTTTTGTAATTTGAGGAAATGTACTCTGTTACTGGTGGAGTACATTTCTGCAGATTACACTAGTGCTGCACGGCCAGTTTCCAGCTTCCTGGATCGCAAATTCACCTCATTTGCATGGATTTCTCCTGCAAATGGGGTAATTTGCATACAGGGGCTGAGTCCATGCAGGACTACTGCAGGAGCGCTCATGCACGCCCCTACAGGTTATTCCTGGATCGCACTGCAGACATATTGCCTGCTGTAACTCCTGCACTAATCCTGCATGCCATGCAAGGCTTGCAGAATCCGGGGGATAGAATCACAATTTAATACTTAAACCAAAGTATGCAAAGCCAGCAACACAAGACCCATGTTACAACTCGTCAACTTTTCAACAGCATGCATTAGGCTAATCTGCTAAAGCTAATGCTGAGGAAGCAAAAATGCTTACAGAAAATGTCATGTAGGTCTAACAAGACTGTTAACACAACAAAGTTAATGAAAATATCACTTTATATGACTATTCACAATGACTACACATTCTGTTGGCTCGAAGAAGGAGCAATTTTCCAGTGTTTGTCGGTGAGTCTATTTCTTCTTGCAGTCAGCACTTGTCCACCAAGACTGAATAGGCATTCAACGGGTGCACTAGATGGCAGGGCTGTATTAGTGTTCAGAAATAACTTGACTATAGGGTAACTGTTGAGAGAAGATATTTCTCTGGAAGGGTCAGCCAGATACATGTTCATCTGAGAAGATATACTGACATTAGCTGGCATTGACTCTTTGAAGCTGAAGAAGCTGTCTTTGGCAGTTAATACAGAAGCTTCAGATGATCCACGTGCAGCTTCATCCAGTTTCTGCATTGCATCAAGGAGCAGATCCTCTGAGTTTCTGCTCTTCACTGTCCATCAATCACAAAAGGAACTGTGGATGCACTATGCTAGCCAGAATGAGCTCTTCACGCTCCAGAAGGTGATTAAACTTAGCCTCAGTGCTTTTAAGAAGAGCATCAACTAGCGGCACAACAAGTTTCACAGACTACCTGATTTTGGACAACTTGTTTTTCAGGCATGTAATGGTGGGGATCACGATTCCCATGAAGCTTTTCATCTCTGACTGCAGGATGTCCAGAGCCATTGCCAGGGGCTGCATTGCTTGCACAAACTCAGCAACAAAGGTAATTTCTGCAGGCCTGAAAATGACAGTTCCAGTCTGTTCACATATGTCATTCAGCAAGTCTTCACTCTGAGTTACAATGAGGTGAATTCTCTCCATCGCATAGAAAGTGGAATTCCATCATGTCACATTGGGAATAATCAATGCCAGATCATACTTATTTTGAACCACCTCAACAGCTTGGGTGCTGTGACTAGCCTTGTTCCAAGCATCATAGCATTTGGCCATGGTGTCTCGCATGATCTTTTTATACTATGATTTATTACAAGCAGATTCAGCATCATGCATGTCAACTAGATTCAATGTGTGTGTGCTGCACATCTCAGATGGGGAGTCAGTGAATAGGTGTTCTCGCTTTGCCCTGACTGACTCAGCACGGCTGTCATGCTGTTGTAAATAACTTCACTATCATCATCCTTATCTTGGGACAGAATGCTTGTAGTCTCAGATCTCTCACATTCTGAGAAGACAGTGAAAGCCTTTACAAAATTGCTGCCATTGTCAGTAACTGTTGCACACACCTTTTGATGTAGCTTGTACTTGATGGGAATGCTCTCAAGAGTTGATGCTATGAGATCATATGTATGCCTCCCCTGTAATCTGCAGCATGACAAAGCAGCTGACTTTCTTTGAAGTGTGTCACAGTCGATCCAGTGGGTGATGACAACAAAGAAACTGTGATTCTGATGGGTCCAAATGTCAGCCATAGTACAAACAGTTGAAATGCTTGCTAAGGTTTCCATCAGATTCTCTTTCATATCACTGAACTGTTTCTCTGCTCATTCAGTGAGAGTTTTCCTGTTCATAACCACCTTTCCTGGCTGCAGCTCTGTTACAAGTTGATGGCTGTTCAACAATGCTGAAACACTGCATGTCATTCATCACAAAGTTAGTGATCAAACTATCCACCTTGGACTGTGTGACATGACTAGAACCAATGGCTGCTGCAACAGATGGCTGTGTCAACGAATTCTTGTTCAGCTTGTCAGCACCTGAATCAATTGCTTTCCTCTTCAAACTATTTAACTTTTCAATTGCGATAGGATGTGATGTCTGAAGATGATTTTTTAAATTTGACGTACTGTTTACCGCAGGTCTGTAGGGCTTCTTTGTCGGCGGACATAGCTTACATTTCACATCAATGTTTTTTCTGTCATTCATAATTTGTCAAAGAATTCTATTTACACGGATCATTCAAATGAACTTTGTCTTTCCATTTCTGAGTGAAAGCACTAAGCAGAAAAATAAGTGGATGTGCCTGGAATATATATTGCAAATGGTAACTATGTTTAATCTTTCTTAACTGAAGCCTCTGTCAAAATGTGAATCTGACTGGCTGAAGCTAAAAATAAATGGAGTGTCAGAAATAAATACAAAAAAAAAAAAAAGGTAAAGTTAACTGTATAGAACTTTTATTTTTGAAAACATGAACCTGCAGTGGATGAATTTTCTAAGTTTTTTTTAATAGATGAATAAAACACTTTTATATCTGAAACACCTAAATAGTATAAGGAACAGCATAAACAAGTGAAATGCTGCAAGAATAAGCTTTTATTTTAGCAAAAAAAAAAAAAAAAAAAAAAGTGAAGCCCTGTCCTATGTGGAATGCTTCCTATTCGACCTTAAATGAACCCACCGGTCTTCTTTTCCGCATTGAACATATTTGGCTCTGTTACACAGCTTTTAATTGGTACTTATAAAGCAATTACTGCCAATCGGCATCAATGTCCCCCCAGAGTAGCCCCTCCTGTGGCAACCCCTCCAAAGAAGCCCCATACCTAGCAATTCGAGTGTTCCATTCCTTGGCTATTTCTCCTCAGTTACCATAAACACTGTTCAAACCTGTCAGTGTGTGTATTGCTTTCTTACTTACTTCTACAATGATTACAGATATTGAAATAAAACAGCACAAACCCTGATAACCATTTGCTAAACAAACAATACAGTCTCACAGTGAAAATAGACTTAGCATGACCACATAAACATCTTTGCCCTTGAAACTCACATTCATTGAAATGGCAGTAAAACTCACATTCAAAGAAATGACTGGGTAGATTATAAGTGGAAACATTACTCCTAAATGTGCCATTCTGTCTAGCTCTGTTTTTACTTTGTCCTGCATTGCTGCTGGAACCTTTCATGCTGGTCTGACAACTGGGCTTACCTAGTGGTCTAACTTTATGGAGTACACAACTGAAAGTTTGCCATGCACATCTTTGAAAATATCAGCATATTCAGAAAAAATATTCTCTGTGAAACCTTCATTGTTGTTGATGCTTACATGGTGGACTTCCTTATTAAATGAAATCAGTCCAATTTTCAAACTATCTTTGAGGCCTAAATGACTGCACATGTCTTTTGACTACGTAAAACTGCAAGTCATAACTGTTCCCAGCAGAATAGCATGAAAGCCTTCAGTTTGGATCTCTTCATCACCATAAGCAACAAGCTTCACATACTTTGCCAAATAATGTTTTTCACCTGCTTTTACCTTAGCAAACATATCTGCTGGCATAACATTGCACTTTGAACCAGTATCATCGTTGAGCTCTAGAGGTCTCCCATTAATCAGTACAGTACAAAATACTTCATTTTTTTGCTAACAAATCTACTGCATTAACCTTTTCCTCAAGCACAGAGACACCGTCAACATAAAAAGTAGGGTCGCAGCTTTCTATTTGATCAGCTTGCTTCTTGGAATGCTCTCTCTTAATAAAAGAATGTGGCTCTTTAGATTTACAAAGCTTTCTAAAATGATTCCACTTTTTATATCTGTTGCATTGCTGACCAAAAGCTAATCACTTTTCTTATTTAGGTTCATGACTGCCTTCACAATTACAAAAGTTGACTATGGGGCTTACCATGGGTTTTGCTAAATCACCCCTCAGTTTTGCTGCATGTGCCTTGGCTTTTACTAACGCTGCCCTGGGTTTCATTGTGGGAGCCACACCCTTTAGCCTATACCTCTTAACCTTGTGCTGCATACTATCAACATTCATGGTGCTGGAAGAAGCTGCAAGCATGTTCTTCTCATTTGTAAGCATATTTGTGTACTTTTCTATAAGCTCATATATCCGACAAATCTCTGTGGTTTTGCTTAAAGTTAAATCACTGTCTCAAAGCAAAGTCTTTCTTACTGCATCATTATTAACACCACACCCAAGCTTGCCTTTTATCAACTCATCTCTCAAATCACCAAATCTGCATGTTTTTGCCTTGTTTCTCAGGTTAGTTATATATGCTGCAAAAGTTTCACCAGACATTTAATTTCTTGTGTAAAATATGTGCCTTTCCACTGTAATATTCGTTTGAGGGTTGCACATTTCTCTAAATTTATGTTTTAAGCACTCAGAGTCTTTCCGCATTTCAGCCTGTAGCACAATATGGCAGTCTTCCCCCTCCTCTGCATAAACAGCAGGTGCATACACAAATGAATGTTCTCTCTGAGTGGCTTCTGAACCAGCTAAATTGAGCAGAATAAATGCTTTTGTACATGTGTCTTTATCAGAAAAAGTAGCCTATATGAAAATATCATATTCTTGCTCAAACACTCTCCAATTTTCAGCAATATTATGATGCTGTATTAGGGGTTGGGAGGGTGGCCTACTGGTTAAGGTGTTTGCCTTACAGACACAAGGTGCAGGGTTTGAGTCTCACAAGGGATAATTGACTAGGCTTAAAATGGCTCACAAGGACACTTAGCCTAGTACTAATCTATGAACCTATGAACCTAAACACAAGATGACCAGGTCTGTGAAATCCCTCTGCCATGCCAAATAAGTGTCAAACACACACCAGGTACTTTTAATTATATTCAACTGCACAACAGACTCTTTGAAATAACTGTACTCTTTGAAAAGACTGTACTGTATTAAAAGATCAGAGACCATTTCATTTGTGGGTGCTTTCGCAGTTCAAGAAAATACTGCTTCATCAGACTGGTCGAATTAATTGGTCACTGGTCTTTTTACTGCATTGTTTGCTTTTGTCATAGTTACAGCCATTTTTTGGTCCGCTTTGTTTTTGCGCTGCATTTTCCTACATTCATTTTGTGGACCTGTTCACCACTCCACCTGGTTTTGTGTTTTACTTTTTTCAATATGTCACAATTTTTAACATTTTGTCTATCCAGTAATTGGTATGGAATACTTCACTTTATATTCATTGAGGAAAAAATCATTTAAATGAATTTAAGAACCTAGAAATATTTTCTGACCTATTTATGAGTTGTTTGCAAGTTCTTTGAGCCACTCTCGTATATTCCTTCATTTCTGATTGTGTGCCTCATGCTTTTAAGAACTTTTGACTTTGGATCCCATTCTGACAACATGTCCCTCTTGTGTATTCAAATAAGATGATGAGGCTTGGGTGTTCGTTCAAGATATTTATTACACACAAACACATCAGGATGGATGACTGGAACATAAAACTTAAATGAACTAGCTAACTGACTGATTGCTACACACATACATGCTTTTACTCCAGCTGCTTACACAAAATGGCGCTCTGCTTGCATGTGCTCAGTACTTTTTATGCATGTGCCCATGAACTACGGTGGCTTTAAAAGTGCAACAGACAAACACTAAGATCTACACTCCCTATGTTCGAGTGGGTTTCCTCAGGGTGTTCTGGTTTCCTTCTACATTCCCAAGACATGCTGCAGGTGGAGTAGACATTCTAAACTGGCCTTAGGTGTGAGGGTGTGCATGCGTGTGCCTTCTGAAGAAGGTTGGGTGCTGGACTGGCAACTCGACAATGTAAAACTCCACTGACGCTTATTCTGCAGACTGATGATCCACCATGGTGATCCCTAATGGGCACAGCCAAAAGAAGAAGAAGAAGACTAGTCTTTATATGTAGAGAGTCACAGATTATAATTAAACCAAACCAGCCAGCAGCACAAGACCTACAAAAACCCATCACATTTTGTCTACTTTCAGCATCTAAAAATAGAAACTTGAAAAGAATTTTAAATAGAACATAAAAAATTGTCAAGACAAAAGTTGGTTAATCATAGATGCATTTGAAGAGGCCTGCTTGGTGAAGTCGGTTGGGGCATCGGGTGCTCAACTGATGAGTGATGAGTTTTATTCTGACTGATGGTGGTATGAAGAACCAATGCCATTTATTATACTGCAAGGTAAGGATATGCTGTCTAGCAGGCTAGAATTGTCGCAGTGCTAGGGGATGTTTTAGTGAGTGAGATCCCACAGTACCAGGGCAGAGCTGGAGTCTGGTCATCATTAGCTTTCACCTCCTTGCAGTGATAAAACAATAAAGGAAATTTTGCTCCAGACTAATTCTAATGATCTATTATGAATGCTACGTGCTATGAGTTGTGCCAACATTATGTTGTATTTTTTTATCCAAATTGCCACTTCAAAATGTCTATTACCTCCTAACATCTGATTACTATCCATACTATATAGGGACCCTGGAAGTTTTCCATCACTACTTAGGAGGCTATATCGCCCACATTGAGAACGACTGGTTTAAGCAAAAATAACTCAAAAGTAACTCACATTTAAGTTACTAGTTACTAAAAAAAAAGTAATATATTACTATTACTAGTTACTATTTTGAAAATGTAACTAGTTATATTACTAGTTACTAGAAACTGTAATATATTGCAGTTATGTATTACATATTGTAATACATTACTCCATCACTGTGTACATATGTGTGTGTGTATATATGAAATTTGTTCTGTCTTTTCATCATAATTTGTATTATTGATTGTATTTTATTATTTACTTCATTGTATAGCTGCAATTCTGCTGCGTTTTTATGCTTTAAGTATTGTTTATTTTATCAGAAATGTTTTGCCATTTGTAATTTACCTGCCTGAACTTAAAAATAGGTGGGCTTGGATCAGTGTTTTACCCTGGTAAACAAATGCAAATAAAATGTAAAGCTGGAGAATACCAGGAGGCTGGGGACTGACTCTTGTGAGGCACTTGCTGATAGGTGAATTGGAAGAGAGAGAGGGTGAAATTGAAAAGGATACAGATGAAGCTATGAAATAATCTTTGTGATCAGAAAGACTTATTGCTGATACCAAGTGATGAGAGCATTTAAGGGAGTGTTTGATAAGAAAAGAATGAAAGGCCTTAGATAGAGCAACAAAATTGCTTTAGTTACCTTACCAGATACCATGTTATTAGAGATAATATCTCTGAATGCTAGATCAGAAGTGATCTTTGTAAAAATTGTATTCTCAGAATAGCATGAACTGGAAAGCTATGGCTTTCTCCAGCAATGTGGATAGTGGTGAGAGGATGGATATAGATGGAAACTGATCAGGTATAGTGAGGCAGTAGTTTTAAGTAAAGTGATTATGTTGACTAACTTCCAGAGCTCTGGGAAAACCTCTTTAGAGTTGGAAGTGTTTACAGTGTGTTGGGGTAGGCATATGAAAGTAATACAAATATAGAAGAACCTGAGATTTAAACTATCAGAACCTCATCTGCCATATAATTCTAGATCTTTAGAATTCCATTGTATCAGCAGTATTATTGTGACATTCATCCATTCATCATTCATGCCACTGTATTTTATGCTTTTGATTTCTAGCATTCATTTCTGCATAAACTAAATTGTTTAGTTTCATTTGTTCTTTATTTTCATGTGTACTGAATGCTTATGATTGTATTCATTTAAGTATTCCACAATTATAGTTTATTTTTTTGCATAGCATGCTTAATTCAAAGTACTGTGGTTTGAGATATTGTATTAAGCTGAAATATGGCCCAATGAAACATTGTGTACACTAGATCAGAACCAATCCGATAACTCATAGTGATGCTTGCTTTTCTCCTAGATTTTATGCATGTGAAATAAATAATCTACTCTAGTGGAAGTATTCAACTCTTTCAGTAGTATAAAGCTTCTTGAATGAAACTATCTTTCCAGTACACAGCAGTTCACCCCCAACTCTGTAGTTCCATGTGGCTTCTGTTGGTAATTCATTCACATCTACAGCACTGATTGTACTGTTTGCTGCATCATACGTGCAACACTAATTATGAGGCCTGTTTTGTCTCATTCAAGCCTATGGCACTTGAAAGGGAGACCACACACTCTGCTTTGGTTTCAGTGTAATTTAAACGCGCTAATGGATTTGTAATATTCAGTACCACAATTAAGCAATTTAAATGAGAGAAACTTACTTTAAATAAGGCAAAAAGCTACTTTATTTGTAGTTATGGTACAGAGTAGTACATTAGTCAAACTGGTACAACTTGTAGGACCAGCTCATTTTGATTTTCATTTTTTTTTTCCATAATTGATTTTTAAGTGAGAAAACATTTTTACTCGCATTTAAATTTCCTTTTATTCTGAGTTCTGGAAGTTGCTGTGTACTCTGTTGCAGAGTCAAGGAGTATGATACCTCACTAACCAACTGCCATCAGATGTTAATGACTTGAAAAATCTACCATTTCCTCTGTAGTGTCCATTCTAACAGTTAACCCATTTCAGTTAAGAATGATTCAGAAGAAGACAGTAAAAAGTGATAATTTTTTTAGTTTGGAACTCTGTTGTATTTTCCATTGTTGCAGCTCTGTGCTCACAAACATTTCTTTTTACATGAAACAAAGGTTATTCATTCTTTGATGTCAGATGCATGTAAGAAAGGGAACCAACCTCTTTCCTGTAATTTGCTCTTGTTAAGATATATATATATATATATATATATATATATATATATATATATATATATATGTACCACAGCATCATTTTTTTCTTGTGATGTAATTATTATCACTGACTTTCTTTCTGTAGACCTGCACCCCCCATAACTCTGACATTCCAATGCCCTTCCACACTGTCCTGAGACTTAGGTTTCTGAGCTTTGCTCCCACTATGTGTGGCCAAAAGCAAATGTGCTGAGGATCAGAAACCCAAACTGCATTTGCTGAAAAAAGCTTGCAAAAAAACACTTTTTAATTTGTTTTTGCAGGAGGGCAAGCTTCCTTGTACCGCTTGATGTGGGGGACACATCCCTTCACCCCTGAACTTCTATATACCAAATTGACAGTTGTACCAACTGGAGGAAGGAGGAAATTCCCACAAAAAGGGAATCACTTCCAGCACAAATTGCCGACAGTGATTTCCTATGGAGGAACACTGATCATCAGCAAGCTGAATCTCAGGAAGCTCAGACGTTCAGTCTTCATCCTCTAGTAGGTTACCCCTGAACTTCACTGGCCTTTAGGCACAGATTGACTGCATGTTGAAACATGCACTGAACTAAACACTGCAGTATAGTTCAGTTTTTTTTCATCGCTGTCATTTGCCAGGTGACCGAAACTAGACAGACAATATAATATTACTGAAATATACACCATAGGTTTCCCTTGTAATAAAATGTTGAGTTTTAAGTAGAATATCATTACCAGTGGTAGAGATTAACTTCAGAAATATATCTCTTTGCTAGCATCTTTGTTTAGGACATGGGGTGGCAAACTACAGCATTAGTGGGCTTATTAAATATTCTTATCAGAATTACTTTGTAAAAGTTCCTAAGTGTGCTAAAACATTTGAATCTTCAGTGGTATAGTTCTGTCTGGAATCAGCTGCCTGAAATGTTAGTTGCAATAGATTTCATCCTGAATATCAGTGGAATTTAGATGCTGCTGTTTACTATAGTACAATAAGATACATAATGAAAACAGGCATGATTTTTTGTAACAGAATAGTACTTGTGGACTAGTCTTATACTTGTAAATAGGGTATATTGTGTTTACTGTTTCACCTTAATGTTGATGCATTCTGAAAAGTGGTCACTAGGTACTCATATGTGCATATTACCATTTACCATATAAGGTATTCAAACTGCATGTAAACACAGTCTCCAAATTATTTATAATGTTTAAATATAAAATCCTCAGGTGTGTTTAATCTATAAATATTAATATGCTTTATAGCATTCTTGTTGATTTCTAGACCATTAGGTATGCTTTCCTAAAAACAATATTTAATGATAGCCCTTGATTAAGCATTTGACACAGAAGACCAGCATATGAAAAAGTACTACATTTTTCTCAGAGAAGTGCAGTTTTCTGTTACAGTAGATCTGGTAGAGGGATGACAGTGAGAGAACAGCGGATCATGTTTTATTTCACACAGGTTAAAGGACGATGCAGTGAAACAGAATCTGATATATACTTTGCCTCTAACCATGACTGTGTTCAGTGATCCCAGAAATTGATTTTGGCAATAGGGCATTTTTTTCACTCGCTCTTCTGGAACACAGTGGGGGAGCTAGTTAATTAAACATTTATTATGCTGATAATGTTCTAAATTTATTTAAATTGTTGAGGCTGACTGTGATTTCAAGTGCTTTGACTCTTATTTATGAAACACTGTAAAGGTTCTGTTAGGACACCTCTTAAAGCTATCGTAACTATCCCATGAGTACTTAGCAATGAATGCTAGTAATGAACATTTCCATGTTAGATGTAATCTATTACTACTGCTTAAGTATTCGCAGATCTTTCACTGTACATGTGGAAACTTGGGTTACTGTAAAACATGAGCTTAGCCATAGAAGTGGTTATCTATAAATATATTTTAGAAACTTAATTTTTATTAGCAAGATTCCTCTTTCACATCACACAGAAGATGGTTCTGTTTTAGTTTTCCTTAGACAGCATGCATTTAGTGCTTTGGGTTTAGCAAAGGAAGTGTCAAATATTTAAAGCTACATTTATATATTTATTTATTTACTTGACATTTGTTTACCGGGGTGGTCTGACTGGGTCTACAGATCCTGTTTTCAGCAGAGGCTCGGAGAGAAAAGCTCCACATACAGTACAATACAAATACAGTATAATCCAGTACAATGCAAATTACATTAAAATACTATACAAAAATAAGTTGAAAGAACAAACTATGTTACAAGATGATACAATATATACTGCAAATCTAGACAATTCTATAGAGTTAAAACATTACAGACAATAATAGTCACTCTCACCATACATGATGTATTATGTCCAAAAAATAGTACATAGGTGGTGCAATGTGTGACATTGACTGTTATAGTACATGTAAAACAGAAAGTTAGTTTCAGTTTGGAAAATAGCAGCCAGAAAATTAGTGATGCAGATAAATAATGAGAGAGAGTTAAGAAGAAGTGAAGTAATACAGCATGAGCAGTAGCTTAAGTATATGGTATAGAAACAGAGAAGGAGTTAGAAGACCTTTAGGATCTTGCAGTCTGTGAGGGATTGAAATGTGACAGAAGAGGACAATGAGGCTGGTGTGGAAGAAGAGGAAGACCTGAGAATTAGACAGGCTTTATGCAAGAGCAGAGTCATGTATTTTTGAGATGATTTTTTTTTAAGAGGCTTTGAAATGGCTTAGGCCAGGCATAAACCTGGTAGCTAGAGGTAGTGAATTCCAAAGTATAGAGAGAGAGTATGAATACAGAAACTGACCTGGTTTTCTTGCGGGCTTTGATATAGCTAAGAGATTTTTATCTTCTGATCGTAGGGATTGATTTGGTGTGTAAGGTGTGACTAGATTGGCTTGTGCAGAGCAGGCAGTAGGCTTGAAAATAAGGTTGTGCAAGGTGGATAGCTGAATAAAGACAAGTTGGTTGGGGAATTCAAGCCAGTCTAGGAGTGGCTTACAGTGGTGTGTGTGATATTTAGAGTTTGCCGCAAACTTTGCAACTTTATTGTAGCACTTTTCCATGTTGCTTAGGGTAGACGTTTGTAAGTTAGTTAGGATAGGGACACCATAAAGAAGGGAGGGAAATAAAAATATTTTTGCAAGGGTAGTTTTGGTTGCTGCAGTAAAGAAATGTTTGTTTCTATATAAGAGTCCCAGGTTTTGATGAGTTTTCTTTATGTTTTGCTGTATATGGGGGTCAAATGAAAGTTTATTGTCAATGATAATGTCTAGAAGTTTGGTTTCCTGCACTATTTCTATGACAGTGTTGTCAGATGAAAGGATGTTGAAATGATCAGTGACAGTGGAGATTTTTTGGGATGAAAGAGTACTAGTTTTGTCTTCTTTGGATTAAGAAAGAGTTGGGCATTTCTTAGCCAGGATTCGACTGCAGTAAATAACTGTTGAGTTTTTGAAAGAAGTTCTAGTAGTGATTGAGCAGTACAGGTTATGGTGGAATCATCAGCGTATTGAATGAGGGTCCCAGGATGAGAGGCAGTGTGAAGATTGTTTGTGAAAATGTTAAAGAGTAGGGGTCCTAGGATGGAGCCTTGAGGGACTCCAGTAGGGTTATGGAGAAAGGGTCAGAGTTTATTGGATCATTTCACTGCTTGTTTATGACCTTAAGGTAGCTCTGAAACCATTTTACTGTGTTATGTGAGAAGCCTAAGATAGACAGTGTGTTCAAAAGTAAAGGGTGAGACACTGTGTCAAAGGCCTTGAAGAGATTAAGGAATACTGAGGCTGTATAACATCCTGCATCTCTGGCCTTGTTCACTGTATCTGTAAAAGATAATAGGATTGTAGCTGTGCTGCGGCTAGGTTGGGAGCCATGTTGGGTTTTGGTTAAAAGGTTGTTTTGCAATAGATATTGCATTGCCTGCTGATGGATACCTCTCTTGAGAATTTTGGATATGGGTGACAATATGGATATAGGACAGAAATTGGATGGATCAAAAGAGTTGCCTTCTTTGTGGATAGGGGTGATGTGAGATTGTTTCCATATGGTAGGCACTTCTGATTCAGACAAAGATCTATTTATAAGAATGCTGATTGGGTAGGCGACTGAGTTAGCAGCCAGTTTGAGGTAGTGTGGTGGAAGATCGTCAGCTGAGGTAGAGCAGAGTTTTAGTTTTTGTAGCAGTTTCTTAATAGTGTCAGTGGGTATGGGCTGAAATGAGAGTGGGGTTTTGTATGATGTTTTGTTGAGTAGGGGGGTTAATAATGACAGGGTTAGAAGTAGTTGATGGTCTGGTGTTGGTGTCTGAATTAGGTTGAAGGATGGGGGGGTCCAGCATTAGGGGAGTTAGTAGGTCCGAAATTGATTTTATGAAGTGCTTGTTAAAGTTTTTGAGTATTTGTGATGGAGGGGTATCAGGTGATAGGGTGTGCTCTCCATTTCTTCCAGGGTTAAGCAGAGACGATATGGAGTGCCAAAACTTTACTGGTATTGATTTTATGCTGGAGTTGAAGCTGGGAATAATAGGACTTCTTATCCCTGTTGATTAGTTTGGTCACTTTGTTACATAGTGTTTCGAAATTAACATGATTTGTTCATTTTGGTTTTGTTTCCAGGTTTACCAGGCTAGGTCACTTTGCTTCATCAGGTGTTTACACTCCTTAGAAAGCCATGGTGTTGAGTTCTTTTTGATTCTTTTCATACAGATGGGAGCTAGTGTATTCAGTATGTAAAAGAAGGTGTTATTAAAGTATACTACAGCATCATTAAGGGGTAGTTGTTTAAGGGGTATCTAGTCTGTTTCATAGGAGATTGTTGAATTTATGCTGACAAAAATTATTTGAGTTCCTAACTGATTTTATAGTGTGTAGTCTTAGGTGTTGGGAGTTTGTTCTAAGGGAATAAGCTGGTAGATGATTGCTAAGAGAGCTAGACAGTGTACTGGTGGAGGGGTAATTTGCAGGGTGGGATACTAACATCCAGTCTAGGGTGGATTGGCAGGTAAGATATTTGCTGTATTTTGTTGGAGTATTGATAAGCTGAGAAAAAACATACAGATTTATACTATTTGCGGGGGAGTTGGAAGCTATGGTTTGCCGATCTATATTTACATCTCTTAAGATTATTGTTTTGAGGTTTATTGTTTGGGATATCCATGATAAAATATTTTCCAACACTGGTATATTGTTACCTGGTGGGATATATATTACTATTATCATGCAAATTCTTTTTGATATGTTGAGGTTCAAAAAGAGATTAATACCTCAGCATTGGAAAAGATGGGTATATTACTGGTGTAGGGTGTGATGTTGAGTGTAGAGGGATATAGAGGTGCTATCCCAATCCTCATTTTTTAGATCTAGCTCTTCTGGTTATTGCAATGTTTGGTGGTATTATTCCAGAGTCTTTTAAAGTGGGGTGTAGCCATGTTTCGGTAAGGGTTAGTATGTCAGGTTTATTTTGACCAATCCAGGCATGCAGTAGGGCTATTTTATTACATATACTTCTAAGGTTCAGTGTAAGTATGTTTAAATCTTTGGGGTTAGTCTTGTGGTTAGGATTAGAGAGTGGGCCAGGGTTAGGATGTTTGTCTCCACATTTGAGTAGATAGGTAATGAGGAATGAGTACCATGGGAAGTGTTTTTTATTCCTAGATGATGGTACATGTGTCAAGTGTGGTTTCATAGGAGGTGAGGAAGCCAATTTCTGGCTTGAATAATATGGGAGGGTATAGGGGAAAAGCTGGGAGGAGATATGTGAGAAGCTGTGTCGTTTATTGGGGAGAGGGTTGGAGGAACTTGTTGCGGTATTGGTGTATGGGGGTATGCAAGAATATAGCTGTACCGTGGTTGAGAATTAATAGTAAAGTGGCTAGGCAGGGTAGGAGGAGCATGTCAACTGTGACAGTGGGTTTAAAGCTAGTAAAAGTGGTATTTGTGTGCTTGAATGTAATATCAAATGTAAAAAGAGATTATGTTATCATGTGATGTGTGTGCAGCTGAAGGTAAGGTTGGAAATGACTTCAGACTACAGTGGGCTTTGACAATGTGAGTAGATGTTTTGCCTTGCAGTTTGTGATAAGGAGGGGTGGAGGAGATGTGATTGGTCAGTAGTAAATTTATAGTGCAATGTTAGTTTGTGTGTATAGTAGAAGAGAAGGTGGTAAGGCTGGAGTTAATGTAAGATAGTTTGAGGTGGTGATTGTATTGTGATGATAAAGTAGAGAAAAATGCAAATAATTTTAGTAGAGAGAATGAAAATTCAAGGTGATGGATGTAAGGGAGAGCAGCTAGGTTTGGCTAAATAAAAGCAAGTAAGGTGTGAATGAAATGTGGGTGTGGACAAGGTAGAGTTGTATTTAATTGAATCATAAGAATGGGGGGAGTGATTTGCTTAGGATAAGAGTAGAGGTGCTGTGGGTGGATGGGTATGGGGAAGGGCAGAGGAGTGGAGTGAGCAGAACAAGCGGAGCAGGAAGAACCTCCCCCCCCCCAGACAATCAGTGAGGTAGAATGTTGTTAGATACAAAGACAAGGTGTCTGAACTCTAAATACTTGGACTCAATTCACAGCATCTAATTTTATGGTTATGGGCTTTTCAATGTCTTTCCAGGGATATATTACACTGATAAGAGTAAAATATGCTGACATGTTAATGTAGCTTCATCTTCAACAGTAAAATGCCTGTGAGTATGGGTGAGTAAGTGGGGCTGTGGAATATATTTCCAGCAGATTCAACACTACTAAACAAAACACACTAATGCAAGCCTTAATAAATTAAGTTATTAGTTCAAGTCTTGGAAATTGCCTTACATAGATTTAACTCATTGTATTTGTTCCTTGTGAACCTTTGCAACTCCAGGTGAAATTCAGCTGTGTAAGTTCTTTAGGTAGTGGGATAAGATAACTTTTGCAGCAGCAGCAGTAGTCAGGCTTACATGTCCTTGTTTCACTGGGGGAGAGAGAGAGAGAGAGAGAGAGAGAGAGAGAGAGAGAGAGAGAAGAGAGAGAGAGAGAGAGAGAGAGAGAGAGAGAAAGTTAAGGATTTCTTGATGGTTGAACTAGTTAGGTACAGTACTATTTGTCTATACTCATCCACATTAAGCAATGTTTGGCAAACAAGAGTAGTGCAGTATATTTCACAGTTGTGCCTTTTAGCTTTCTAGCCTTTAAACAGGACAGTAAGCTTACAGGAGATATTTGTAGGTATGCAAGTTTGGGATTACTAAAACCGTGGCTTCCAAAGTATAGAAGGACAGAAAGAAAACTAAACTAAACTAAAAAGAGATATGCATTTAATCCTAATGTGGGATTACTGAGATGTAGGTTTACAGATGTTAGAGGGACAGGTACTGGTAGTAAGCCTATCTGTTAGTTCCCACGCTTTGCTACACTATATACAGTCTGTAAATCTGATATTTAAGCACTTAGAAAAAGCAGCCAGCTAGAGTGTGTAGTATATATGAAAAAAAAGGAAGCAACCCTAGTCAATGACAAAACTCTTCACAAACAGAAACTCTCATATATTAACAATCACCTACATTATCCAGTAACTATTCTGTTCATACAAACATAAAATCAGGCATTACAATAGACACCTTTGGTATAAGTGAGTTGAAACATACATACATAACAAACTTATGCACTACAGATTAGCAGGGAGAAAAAACTTAGCCAGATGGCAACAGACTACAGACTTACTTGATGTAACTGCAGTGCAAACAACAAAAAACATGCTAAACAAAAGCAAACCAAATTATTTTGCAACCTGTAGAGCAAAAACATGAATGTTTATTCTTTCACAGACAATTCTGCAAAAATGAAGACTGAAAACATATATGCAAGTACATCTCCAGCACAATTGATGTGGCAAAGAGCCTATATTAGTCAGTGTTTATGATTCTGTTGGATGTCACTGTGGTCTGAGAACTCAAGCATGAATTATGATATTTCTCTTATATGTTAAAACAATAAACCTGTTTTGAAAAAAAAAGAACTCAAGCATGAATAACTATAGTTGCATATTGGTTGGCTTCTTTGCATTTTAGTATTTCAGTGTTGGTGTTTATGTGAGTAACAACACTCTATTCTTTTTCATGCTTTTAGCACTATTTTGTGTTTTTTTTCTAACAGTTTTCTAAATGGCAATGATGCTTTACACAGGTTATGGATACATTTTGTATAGCATTCCTAATGCAGGTTTGTTTTCTGGTCTGTCCATTTCAGCTACAGCTCTTGTTTTCTGTGGATGAGGTTTTATATGTTTTTTAGTCAGCATGTGACCCATGTACTTAATAGTGGTAAACTAAAACTTGCACTTCTTGGCACTGAGATTTAAGATTTTCTGATTCCAGCAAGGAATTTACTTAATCTTTGTTCTAGCTTTGGTTTACCATCCACAAGACTGTCATCCATTTACTTCTCTGATCTTCAAACCATAAGCAAGGATGTCTGGTTAACCAACTTTGCAGATGTTTGTAAACTGGGTGTCATCTTGCAACCACCCTCTGACACACAGACTACTGTTAAAGCAATATTGTCTTTGTAAAGAATGCAGTTGATAACTTGGCAGGACCTGGGGGGGGGGGGTCATTCATGTAAAGGACGAAGAGTAGTGGCCTGTGCATAGGCCCATCAACTTGAGCTTATATTTATTATTATTATACAATAACCCATGGCTGGGTGTGGGTAATGCTGGATTTTCCCACGGTTGGCTTTGTTTGGTCACTCGGGCTTCGCCTAATGACCAAACCATTCCAACTGTGGGTAAATCCAGCATTATCCACACCAACCATGGGTTATTGCTATAATAACTGATGTACTAAAAGCAGACTCAAATTAAATGCAAAAAGAGCAATATGATTGCATTTGGTAAGCAAAGCTTCCCTCTGGCTTATAGTATAGACAACACTACAGTTCAAAATGAGAATGTAGTGAAAGATCTCAGAACATGGGTGGATAGCTTCATCTCATTTGACAATCATGTTGCAGTGTTGGTTAGACAGTCTTTTTATCTTATGCAACTCATTGCAAAAGATATATCTTCAAGATCAAAATAAGTATTTTCTCTGCACTGATTAGGCCTATCATAGAATGCAATGCCCCTTTTGGATGTATCTCTCTAAACACATCAATCAAATGGAAAAAAAGACCACAGTGGTTCCTGTTTAGAAATTGTGCTGGAAGAGGATCTGTCTATTGTTAAGGTAATATTGTCTGTGTAAAGAATGCAGTTGATGAGTGGGCAGGACTTGCGGGTGGATCATTCATGTAAAGGACAAACAGTAGTGGCCTGTGCCCAGTTCCAGTTAATGCAATGCACCCTTCCCCTCTAATGATCAGTGATCTGCTGTCTGGATAGTTTTTAAACTGATGTGTCAGTTTCTCAGAGAAACCACAAGTTCAGTTTCAATTGAAGCAGGGTGTGGTTAACCATTTTGAAAGTTCTTTTTACATCAAGGAACAGGACAATCAATAGAAGTCCTGAGTCCATATTTATAAGATTTGGTTGGTGAGAGAGTAAATTACTATCAGGGGACTGTAACTGGGGTGAAAGCTGTGTTATCTTTATTAAGAATGTTGTATTTTGTGTGGTTTTGTTTTCTGCTGGGTATGCTCACAAAGAAAACAATGTGCACCTATGACAGTAGAGATTCAAGCACAGCTGCAGAACTTCTGAAGTTCTCAGTAACAAGAAATTCCTACTACACAGAGGATGGTGTTTGTTCAATCAGTGCATCTAGAATGAGCATTTTCATAACTCTTAGACTTTTTGATCCTGGCTGCCTGCTCTTCATGGTGAACTTTTCGCTTGTAGTCTTCTATGCCTTTTGCTTGACACAACTGACCAAGTCAGTTAAATGATGATGAATCTGGTTCTTTGTGCAATTGTGCCTACCTACCACAGTTATGTCCTTCAAAACAGATTGCAACACCTGGCCCCATAAATGTTGGTCTGCACCCTGTCTACCCATCATCATCATCATACATACTGATTGCCTGCAGAAAAATGTTATTTTCTGCATCACTGAAATTTATCCAGCCTGTGTCTCTCTTGGCATACTAAATCCTGTTTGTACAATATGAAAACAGGAATATAAGGTAATGAGAAAGAACCTCTTCTACAAAGGCATATAGTCACAATATGCAGACCATATACTTTGTGCTACAGGACTATAATACTGCCCCACAGTAGATAGCCCATAACATAGTCTGCTGATTTGGCATGCGTATATGGCACTATCACGCAGCCTATTCACAGTATGCTGACCTTATATATTGTGCTAGAGTAATGCATATGACTTTTTAACAGAGAAAAGTCTATAAAATAATCTGCTGCTATTGCATGGCAAAGTCTTGATTAATAACCCTTGATTAATATTTAGCACTGAAAAGAATCTAGCATTAGGCATTGTGGAAACAACCTCCTCAATAGTCTGAAGTGTATAATATTACCTGAAGGTCTATACATTTTCTGAAAGTGTCTTACTTTATTCTTGTCACCATGCTAATGACTGACTCAGTTAATTCATCTTGCTTAAAAACTACACCAGTGCTTTCCAAGCATCTCACTTCCTATTCAGCACTACATCTAAGAGTCATAGGAACTGTTTTTGGGCAAGAATAGCTGGTATAGCTTCAGGTGAAAGTGGCATTGTTTTGGTAAACAGCTTAATTCACTAAATAAATAAAAATAACCACAATCTCTGCAGTATACTGATTACTGTGAGTCATGACTCAGTGAAGTATATGTGACTCAACCCTGTTATTATACTTGTTGTTGAGAAGAACTTTTGCGTTACGAGAATGTTCTGAAAACTTTCTAAAGGAAACATGCATATAGTCAGTACATCTGCAAACATTCATGCTGTCTTTAGCTGTTTTTCATACTCTTTTTTTTTTTTCTGAACAACATAGGGAACATTTATGGCCCCTCTTGCACAAGTATGTAAATTATACTGTATCTCTACTATATGAATCCTTTTAATCACTGTAGGTCTCTTAAGAGCATTGCAATCTAAAATATTTTGTGCTTTATCTGATTTTCCAAGGACGTTTCCTGGAAAGTTAACTTGTACTTTCTGCACTTATACTCACAATTAAATATAATCTAACATAATGGCTTCAGCTTGTGTAAAGGTGGATTAGACTTCATGATCTCAATCTATACTCCATAGCAGTGTTTGCATGGCAAGGGTAAGAAGGCATTCAGGCAGCAGCTGCAGGACCTCTTGAATAAAGTGTGACTAAATGAGTTGGTTTTGATAATGGATTAGCTGAATGCTCATATCAGGACAGGCAAAACCAGATATGAGGATTGTCTGGATCCAAATACGTGCATCTGGAGTGTTTCTAGCTGGGCCTCCAATGAAAATGGGTTCTGTCCCAATCAGACTTTCCCAGTAAACAAATGTTAAATAAATAAATAAAATATATTTTTGCTCAATATCTGAGTGGTTTGGCTGGCTACAATCAACTGTATTAGAAGCTGAAGTTAATTACAAACTTGCAGTTTTAAAGATAGTACTGCATTATATTTTTCTGTCTATTTAATTGTTTAACTTAATTTTGCCTCACTGAAATATTTTTTTGCCTGACTGAATTATTTTATATATTTTCTGGCATTGCTTTCTGTTCTCATCTGTCCTGAAACTGGATTTTCCCCCTCAATCCCACCCTATTCTTGTGGTATTGTTATTAAGAGTTGGTGGCTCTGCAGTTACCCACCCCTACTGTAAATCTGATCTGGGACACCCCTCCCAGTCTAGTGTTCACTCTACTTGATACAGAGAGAATATTTGAGAAGGCCAACCCACTTCCACTCTCTTAGCACTTTACTAAAAAAAAAAAAATGCACTTTATTCATCTGCTTTTACTGTATTTGTTCCTTCCTACTTTATTACCTTATTTTGCTTTTGCCGCTTCTTAAAATTACTCAATTGTATTTATTCTGCTGCATTTATTACTGCTTGGTAGTAGCCTGACTAAATTGTAACTGTTATTCTAAGCCTGTTGGTTTAAGCACTTAGGCTTCAGACTACTTGTTTTACATTACGGTTTGTGGCTCCACTGTTGTGGCAGGACAGGTAGCTTACATTCTTCTAAGTTGGGAATTGCTGATTGAAGGCTTAGTGTCTGTTATTCTAAAAGTGTATTAGTTCTGGTTATAGCACTTGGGATTCAGGCCAGTTATTTTACATTAAGAAGGTTTGTAGTCTGCACTTTTGTGAGAGGAGAGGCTAGATTCCGTCCTTCTGAGCTGGGAGTTTCTGGTTAAAGGCTTATTGTGCCTGCTTATTTGAACTGTTTCTTTCTGAAATTGGTACGCCTTGTTTGCTGTAGCACAAGACTAGATTCAGACCTGCTGAATCTAGCTTTGTTTGTATAACTTGAGCACTAATCTGGGCCATCTTTTTCTGGAGAAGGATCCCCTGCACCCTAGTGGCAGGACTGTGCAGTTAGAATGTGTCTCATCAAAGGCTGCTGGAACGGGGGTCAGGTTTTAGCTTTTTATTGGTTAATTGGTTAATTTGTTTAAATAAGTTTGCTCATTTGCTACTGTTATATTAAAAAAAAATACACTTTATGCATCGTCTCTAAGCTAGGGTTAAAATATTCCCGGCGCCATAAAGTCTGCTTTTCAAATTTTCCCTTAGAACTAGCTATTTTTTTAGTTTTAGCACTAAAATCTGTTTCTTTGAGCTCAGCACTTGTTCAGAACTCATTGTAAGCACTAAATAATCTACAAATTACTACAGTACTCAACTTTCCTCACTTGTCTAGAGGAAAACAGTTTTTAGTACTTAATAAATAAGCACCTATCCAGGCATGTCTGTGGGTCAGATCCTGGTGTTTTCTCCTGTCTATCTGATGAATCTGAGCATCTTGGGGCAATACAGCAATTGCCTCATGTACTCAGACAACCCTCTCCTACCACCCAACACTACAACCTGTGAGAGATGCACTTATATAGCCAAACTGGAAGCAAAGCTCTATTCACCCAAGACTGGACTAGACAGTCGAGGGTAAACACTTGCACCACACCACACTCATCACACAGTCCCTCAAAACCTACAGTACTAAAACACACACATAGAAACACAAAACACACATCTACATTCACAAAAGTTCTCAATAAAAATCTGCCCAAGCAACAGAGACCTCTAAACCAGAAACGCAAGCAACCTCTACCCCAACACAACCCAAATGACACTTAGCCCACAAACTCAGTGTGCCACCAAACCACAGCCTATAAGGCATAACAACGTACCCAACACTCTAGTCATAGGTGACTCTATAGTCAGGCACACTGATGTTCCACTCGCCAGGCTAAACAAGGAGAAAATTACTGTCAGCTGCCTGTCGGGCGCCAGAATATACCACATAATGCACGCACTCAGGTCACTCCACAACAAGTACAAATATGACTCTGTCATTGTCCATGTTGGTGTGAATGACCAAAGATGTACCTCTCTGGACTACATGAAAAGAGACATGGAGGAGCTCTCTGACCTTGTAGCCCAGGCAGGTATGACCCCAGTCCTGAGTAGCATCCTGCCTTCACCCAGAATGATACCAGAGTACAAGGACAAAATGATTGACTTCAACAATTGGCTAAGCTTCTGGTGTCATTCTAAGGGGATCCAGTATCTGCCTGGGATGACATGATCGACAGACCATGATGCTTTGCCAGAGATGGCCTGCACCTGTCACCCTTGGGATTCTGGATATTGGCTAAGGCTCTTGCCACCCCTATAGTGCCTTTTTTAGACAAGGTTCAAATGACAAATTCACCACCATTGTAGGTACAAGCAAGCAAAATCTGAGGGTAATGCTACTCAGTGTTAGAAGTCCAAACCTCAAAATGCACTCACTTGAGGCACTCCTTAAAATGGAGAACATTGACATCTGTGCAGTGACAGAGACCTGGTTCAAGGCTCCTCAGAGCACCCCTGCATTACCAGACTATATTTCATTACCACACCTTTCGGCCACCTAACCTGGAGCGAAACACTAAAGGCGGAGGCGTGTCCATATTCATTAAGGATATCCACACTTCTAGGCTAGTTGCTCAGCATAATGCATCTGAGATTATCCAAGTGCAACTAACTCTGGGCAAGACCGCAATCCAAATTGTAGCTTGCTACAGATCCCCCACCATGCCCCAGGATTCCCACTCCTCATTTCTTAATACACTGGAAAATATTAGGGTACAACCTAACACCCTAATAATGGGTGATTTCAACTACCTCACCATTAACTGGGAAAACTACTCATGTACCAACTCTTTAGCTCAATGTTTTCTGGAATTCATAAATTCCAACACCTTGGATCAACTTATCCACACCCCCACTAGGGCAGCAATATCCTAGACCTGGTCATTACCAACACGGGTGACCGGTGTTCCACACCAGAGGTCAATTCCTCGTTGGTCAGATTCGACCACTAGCTAATCACCCTAGACATCCACATCCCACCCACCATTAGGGAAACCACCGTAAAAAAATTCTCCAAAGCCAACTTCACGCTTCTTAAGACAGAAGTGGCAAACTTCACGGCACCCATGCAGACGGACAATAGAGGTGCGACTGCTGAATCCTTCACAAATGCACTTTATAATCACTTATATGAGTGCATGGATCTTGCTATCCCTAACAGAACCAGGATGCTATCCTCCAAAAAAAGGAAGCCAATCTGGTGGTCCCCTGCCGTAAACAAACTCTACAACAGAAGAAAGAAACTGCTGTAAAAAAGAGTAAAATCCCATGATTGGAGGAACTCCCTGGTCAGCCTCAGCAAGAAGCTGAGATTCCTCATAAAATCCTCCAAAGCTAGTTATGAAAACAAAATCACCACTGTTTCTAAAGACTACCACAAAGCATTCTATAGCTATGTCAAGAATCTCAATTGCAACACTCAGATCTGTTCTGAGTTACAGCACAGTGGCACTAAATATACAGAACCAACTGATATTGCCAACATCCTGGCAGATAGGTTCAGTGCTAACTTTACCCCTCTCTCACCCCCTAAATGGCCCATCTCTATACCAGAAGAATGCAAAATTCCTGTAATTATGGCTGCACAGGTAAAAAACACACTCTCCAAAGCCAAGAACACAGCATCCATGAGACCTGACAACATCCCAGGCTGTGTTCTACTTGAACTACAGAATGAACTGGCACCCCACCTAAGTACCATGTTCAGTCATAGTCTGACCTCAGACTTTGTGCCCACTGAATGGTGCACAGTGACAGTTATCCCACTCCAAAAAGGGAGATCCACCACAAACCCCAAGAACTACTGCCCCATTAGCCTGACAAGCCTGGTCTGCAAGGCCATGGAATGTATCATCATGGAACTTATAAACAAAGACATTGGTAAGCTCCAAACTCTGGACCCCACCCAGTTCGGGTTTGTAAAAGGCAGATCATGTCTCCTAAACCTGATAGACTTCTTTGAAGCAGTCACCAAAGCTGTAGATTAGGGTAAGGAGGTTCACACACAGCCTATCTAGATCTCACCGAGGCTTTCAACACCATCCCCCACTCTGGAATTATAGATAAACTCACTAAACTAGGTATAAATTTCTATGTCACAAGATGGGTTGCCAACTGCCTCACTGACAGAACCCACACTGTGAAAATAGCAGACTTCAAATCTGACTTCAGACCAGTGACAAGTGGAGTGCCACAGGGTTTAGTCCTGGGTCCTCTCCTGTTTTGTACCTACTTCTCTGAAGTACAGGCTAACACAGAAGGCCTTTGGCTAATGAAGTTCACAGATGACTGCAAACTAGGAGCCAAAATCAAAACTCCTAATGATGTGGACATCCTACAAAAGGGCCTCACTGAGACAAATGCCTGGTGTCAAAGCCATGGCCTCAAGCTCAATGCCAAAAAGTGCATTGTCATCCCTTTTGGCAAAAACTCTGTACCCATGAACTACCACATAGGTGGTAGTCTACTTAACACTGGAAGTGTGATAAGAGACCTTGGGACACAGGTGGACAGTAGTCTCTCCTTTGATAATCACATCACCACAGTAGTCAGGAAATACTTATATGTGGCACTCCTCATCACAAAAGGTTTCTCATCCAGGAAAAAAGAGGTAATTGTTCCCCTCTACTCATCACTCATTAGACCCATTATAGAGTGCAATGCCCCTTTTAGTATGTACCTCACAAGACATCTACAGCAACTGGAAAGGCCATAGACATACCTCACAAAGAGGATTACCAGCCTCAAACAGATGCCCAAAACTCCAGCTTTACTCCGTCGCATATCGCCTACTCAGAGGCAATCTTTGCCTAACATACAAAGCTATGTCAAACCCAGAGCTGTTGGACATGCTTCACTTAAAAAAATCCCAATCCCTCCAAGCTACATGCTCTAGGGACCTAAACCTTGTCACCACAATAAACAGAACATGCTGAAGAGATAGATTCCTGTCCCAGAGACTTCCCATACTCTGGAACAAACTACCTATCTATATCAAACAAAACATTAGCACTCTTCAAGAAAAATCTTAATGATTGGATGGGAAATAGGACATTCACCCCGGGAATCACTTCTTTGGCTCTGCTCGACAGGGGGCATAGGAAAATAATTCTTGGGTGGCGAAAGCTAGGGTAACTTTTTGGCTAGGCTTATATAGGCCCTATGGCCAATAGCCTAGTACCTACCTATGAACCTATGAACCTATATAGTTGAGGAAGCAGGAATAATGATGGAGAGGTTGTTCTGGATTTTTCTCTGGTAAATGGTTTAATGGTGGCCAAATCATGGTTCACCAAGAGATTGACAGTAACTGGATCACACTGAATAGTGGTCAGCAAACAACTCAGGTAGACATCTTCCTAATAAGGAAAGGACATCGGGGTTGAATCAGAAATTGCAAAGGCATCCCTAGTGAAATGGTTGGCCTTCACCATCAGAGTAACTGCATGAGCATAAGCTGTTAGAGGGGCATGACTGGCACTGTAGAAGAGTGTGCTGATCAGTCCTTACAAGTCAGTGCTATGATCACTTTTGCTGGGTGTCAGTATCAGTAGTCCTTTAAGCAGCTATGATTTTAAACATAGCTGCTTAAATAATTTATTTGCTGTTAGTGCAGGTGCATGTGTGCATGTGTGTGTGTGTGTGTGTGTGTGTGTGTGTGTGTGTGTGTGTGTGTGTGTGTGTGTGTGTGTCTGTGTGTGTGTGTATGTGTGTGCATCATACCAAAAAAATTACAATAAAAAACAAAAAACATTTTCCCATCTCTAACCCAAAATGTGTTTTAATTTTAATAAACAAGAGATGTTTATACTTTCATTAATTCCCGGGTTCTAGTTTTATTGTAAATTTTTTTGGTATGATGTTTGTATATTTACACAACATATTAATTTATTATATTTTTAGGTGTTCTTATAAACGTGGTTATGGTTTTAAGAATCTAATGATGTTTAATTGATTAATTGGTTGTTAATAGATATAAAAAGGGCTGGGTTGCTTTTAAACTTGTTCTGATGAAGTCCCTCTTAGGGGAAGAAAGCGCTAAACCTTATTCATGAAATAAATTGTTTTGGGATCCTTCTTGGTGTGGTGGATTGGATTGGCATTTTGAGTTTCTCCTGGTGGTGTTTGGTTCCTGAATCAAAAGCAGCTGTTTAGATTCTAATTTGTTTGCCAAAGCCTATGTATTCCAATTTTTGAAAAAAATGAATTACCTGATTTTGTTGGATAAACAAGTATTTCTTTTTTTATGAGTTTTTGAGGCAGTGGGGATGAGTTATTTTATATTGACATGTGGGGAAAGCAGCCTCTTACATTGCAAGAGAAGGGCTTTTCTCCCTTCCTTCAAAACTTGCAGCTGAACAAAATGCTTTTCAGTAATGTCATAGTCTGTAGTACCAGTTTTGATATCTTGTACATGTATTTATTATTAACTGTTAACTGGGTAGTTAAGTTGGTCTAAAATCCTTTTATAGACAAAAGGCAAAATGTACACATTACAGTACAATGTAAAAGTGCATGTGGAGATTTAACAATACATATGAACAAAGAGATGTTGTACATTACGGATATCGAAATAAAAATGAACTACATAGTCAATCTGATGTGTGATGATGTAAGGTGTTGCCATCTATCAACACAGTAGTCACGAACAAACAGCTTTAATGAAGCTTTCGGGTCTACACCCTTCATCAGCACATAAAATCAACTTATACAAACCACATTTAAATAGAGGAACATTTGAAAATCACATGAACAAGCCAGCCATACAGATAAAGACCCAAATTAATTATGCAAATTATTTAAAAGCACATCATACCTAAATTTCTTAAATACTCTATTATACTTATAAAATACATATATAAAAATATATGCATATACTTAAATCATCCATATTAAAATAAGATATAAGGAACATTAGAAAAAATGATAAGACAAAACTCATAAATTCTCCCTTTGTCGCTTAACTAACACTCGTTTTATACTTACTGACCCATTTAGGCCCGGAGGTTTATCAGCCTGTAGACGTACTATCCATTCATATTCCTTCAATAACAGAATATTATCTGGATCACCACCCCTAATGCCCATTTGTACCGTACAGATGCACCTAAATTTAAATGCATGTGTTCGAAATTCATGTAAATGTCTGAATAATGCGTTTGTCTCAACCTTCCGTTTAATCTCAGACCTATGCTCTGTTATTCTATCTTTAAGCTTCCTAGATGTTTTCCCCACATAAAAAACATTACATGAAGTGCAGTTAGCAAGATAAACTAGCTTAGTGGTATTATAATCTGCTCGAGAAACAAATTTAAACCATTCACCTGTTATGGGGTGCTGGAAGCTACTACTACTATCATTGATATCAGAACAACAGACACAATTGTAACACTTAAAGGTCCCCATACTAGCTCGTATAGGGACGGATTCAGTCAAAAAATCCTTATAACATAAAATTTGTTTAAACGTTTGACCATTTCTAAAAGCAAACCTTGGAACTGGACCTAGTAAATCTTTTAAGTCTGGTTGAGACATCAAAATTATCCAATTCTTTTTAATTATTTTACAGACATTATTAGTATTAGCATTATAAGTGGTGGTAAATCTAAGAACAGAACTGTTGACTGACCTATCACCTTCCCCTTCTGTTGTGCAACATAAGTGGTTCAGGGATAAAGAACCAAAAACTTGTTTATAGGGGCCCCTTCTTCCTTGCTTCACCTCCTCATAACTCATATTAACATCTGTTTCAATTTGTTTCTCGAGCAGATTGTAATACCACTAAGCTAGTTTATCTTGCTAACTGCACTTCATGTAATGTTTTTTATGTGGGGAAAACATCTAGGAAGCTTAAAGATAGAATAACAGAGCATAGTTCTGAGATTAAAAGGAAGGTTGAGACAAACGCATTATTCAGACATTTACATGAATTTCGAACACATGCATTTAAATTTAGGTGCATCTGTACGGTACAAATGGGCATTAGGGGTGGTGATCTAGATAATATTCTGTTATTGAAGGAATATGAATGGATAGTACGTCTACAGGCTGATAAACCTCCGGGCCTAAATGGGTCAGTAAGTATACAACCAGTGTTAGTTAAGCGACAAAGGGAGAATTTATGAGTTTTGTCATCATTTTTTCTAATGTTCCTTATATCTTATTTTAATATGGATGATTTAAGTATATGTATATATTTTTTATATATGTATTTTATAAGTATAATAGAGTATTTAAGAAATTTAGGTATGATGTGCTTTTAAATAATTTGCATAATTAATTTGGGTCTTTATCAGAATGGCTGGCTTGTTCATGTGATTTTCAAATGTTCCTCTATTTAAATGTGGTTTGTATAAGTTGATTTTATGTGCTGATGAAGGGTGTAGACCCAAAAGCTTCATTAAAGCTGTTTGTTCGTGACTACTGTGTTTTTGGATACTACTTGACATTTGCTGATCTAGTGTATTTTCGTGGTGGAACATTGTTGTAGCAGGTGGCCACTTACAACAATATAGGAGGGATTTAAAGCCAGCTGTTTCGATATTGTTGTGTATCTACACTGCCGTTGCAGGGATGAGTTCAACTATTAAAAGGTTACTAACTAAGTCAACTAATCCGTTGCTACAATCCAAGGTTGTGGAGTCTTCACAAGGTGATAATGTAACTAATGACTTAACTGAGTTTAATAAGCTGCTTGGCCATTTAGAGAAAAAAGTTCAAAGTTATAAGCATTTACAATGGCAGAGGCTTAGTTTTTTAGCCTATTTAGTCTTGGGGGTAGTACCACGTGGATTGCGTATACTAAAGATGCCATCATATGGAAATACCCACCAGGAACTTTTAATGCAGTGGCAGCAATTGAATCTTGAACTCAGTAAGAGTTATATGAAGTTAATGAATCAATTTTTCGAGAAAGTGGAAAGTGAATTATTAGAAGAAATAGACTGTCTTGAAAAGGAAGTCTTTAAACTATGTGGTACGGAGTGTTTGAATGAACAGTATCAGTTGTTTATTAATCGTGTTCAAGCACTTGACTATAGATTAGAAATGCAAAAGAAGCGAAAGCTTCAACGTGATATTAAAGATTTTAAAAATGGCCATATTTTTAGTTGGCCGAGAGGGGATTTTGCTCAACGGAGAACTGAGAGACTTAAGAGTAGGTCAGTGAAGCCGGTTAATAGGCTTCTTGATGAATTGGACAAATTTGAATTGCCGCCATCACCGGCATTAGTTGTAGCTAATAATGAAATGGGCGTGCCAAATACGTCTGCTTCAGTTCCTGCCTTGATGCGTCAGTGTGAGCGTACTACGGTGAATGGAGGTGCCAGAAGGGAGGAGATACCACCGAGTGATGAGCTCGTCGGAGAAGTTAATGAGTCTGTAGTTACACCCGTAGCAGAGATCTCTGTATCTGGAGCGGAAGTAAAGGAAAAGTGTAAACAGATGGAGATTTCCTCTTTTTTACCTTTCAGGTTAAAACAACCGGAGAAGGTAGTGGTTCAGCAGAGAAATTTACAAGAGCCCCAAGGGCAGAAAACATTGCAGAAGTCGGTACAAGCGTTGAAGAGAAAGAACGAGAGTCCGAAGCTACCCAGCAAGGCTCCTCGGCGGTGAGGACAGGGATTTGCTTGTTAAAAGGTACTATTAATCTTTCTAACTATGTTTTGACTGAGCAACACTACAATTTGTTAAAAATGGAATGAAATTCATCCCTACTTTTAAGGACAATATTGTGGACATTTTAACTGATGTAAAATTGTTTGCAAGAAACGTTATGCTTAAATCTTTTTTTAAACAAACTAATGATTCGAACTGTGTATGCAAAAAACTGAGTGTTTTTGTACCTCAACTCTCACCAGTTATTTTAGCCTTTTTAAATGTTGTTGAAAATGAGATAAGAGCTTTATATAGTATTAAGAATAAGTATAGAAATGGAGATGTTAAATATAACCTATCTTTCAATGAATACAAGTTGTTGTTGCAAATTAAAAAAGATAGTAGTATCATACTAAAACAAGCTGATAAAGGAGGGGCTACAGTATTGATGGATAGGGTATGGTATATGAATAAGTTTAAGCAATTTTTGTCTGACGCAAGTACTTTTAAAGTATTAACATTTGCAAATGTGAAAGATCATGTTTCTCAGGTGAATTTGGCGTTATATGATATGCAACTGAATCAAGATATTACAATTGAACTGTTTAGTTACTTAACAGTAACATGTCCCAAAATCCCACAAATTTATGGTATCCCCAAAGTGCATAAATCAATGAGTGATCCACCATTAAGGCCTATCGTGTCTGGCAAGGGATGGGTGACTGAGCCAATTTCAAGATATTTACAAAAAGTGTTAGGAAAGTATCTACTTAAGTGTGAAACTGTTTTGAAAGATACGGTTCACTTTTTAGAAAAATTGGATATGTGGTTTAATCACCAAACTAGTTCTGATTACTTCTTGGTTACACTGGACATAGCATCGCTTTTTACAGTTATTCCAATAGATTATGGGATTGAGGCAGTAAGAGGTTTCCTAACGATGCAATCTTTTGAGCAGACACGTGAAATTGAAAATATTTGCCTTTTATTAGATTTAGTTCTGACGAAGAATATTTTTATTTTTGATGGTGTTCCCTACCAGCAGTTAACAGGGGTGGCCATGGGTACATCTGTGGCGAATAGTTTTGCCAATTTAGTTTTATATGTATGGGAAAAGCAATATATTCTAAATGAGAATAATGAGTATGCGCGTTTATTTGATTGTTACTGTAGGTTTGTGGATGATTGTTTTTTCATTTGGAAGGGGACTTTGATTCAGTTAGAAAGTTTCCTCTCTTATCTTAACACCACAACATGCTTCCTTAAGTTTAAGATGGACTTTTCCCTAGACAAAATAGATTTTTTAGATGTAAGGCTTTATAAACAACTTGGTAGGTTGGAAACAAGGGTACATAGAAAGGATGTGCATGCAGCAAGGTATTTAAATACTGCCAGTATGCATCCAATGCATATCTATAGAGGTATTATAAAATCTCAGCTGATAAGGGTTAGTAGGTTAACAACTGATGAGGAAGCTTTCTTGGAAGAAACTGAGAAGATGAGGAAAGAATTTATTGAGAATGGGTATCATCCTAGAGATGTTAATATGAGTTATGAGGAGGTGAAGCAAGGAAGAAGGGGCCCCTATAAACCAGTTTTTGGTTCTTTATCCCTGAACCACTTATGTTGCACAACAGAAGGGGAAGGTGATAGGTCAATCAACAGTTCTGTTCTTAGATTTACCACCACTTATAATGCTAATACTAATAATGTCTGTAAAATAATTAAAAAGAATTGGATAATTTTGATGTCTCAACCAGAGGTCCAGTTCCAAGGTTTGCTTTTAGAAATGGTCAAACGTTTAAACAAATTTTATGTTATAAGGATTTTTTGACTGAATCCGTCCCTATACGAGCTAGTATGGGGACCTTTAAGTGTTACAATTGTGTCTGTTGTTCTGATATCAATGATAGTAGTAGTAGCTTCCAGCACCCCATAACAGGTGAATGGTTTAAATTTGTTTCTCGAGCAGATTGTAATACCACTAAGCTAGTTTATCTTGCTAACTGCACTTCATGTAATGTTTTTTATGTGGGGAAAACATCTAGGAAGCTTAAAGATAGAATAACAGAGCATAGGTCTGAGATTAAAAGGAAGGTTGAGACAAATGCATTATTCAGACATTTACATGAATTTCGAACACATGCATTTAAATTTAGGTGCATCTGTACGGTACAAATAGGCATTAGGGGTGGTGATCTAGATAATATTCTGTTATTGAAGGAATATGAATGGATAGTACGTCTACAGGCTGATAAACCTCCGGGCCTAAATGGGTCAGTAAGTATAAAACGAGTGTTAGTTAAGCGACAAAGGGAGAATTTATGAGTTTTGTCTTATCATTTTTTCTAATGTTCCTTATATCTTATTTTAATATGGATGATTTAAGTATATGTATATATTTTTTATATATGTATTTTATAAGTATAATAGAGTATTTAAGAAATTTAGGTATGATGTGCTTTTAAATAATTTGCATAATTAATTTGGGTCTTTATCTGAATGGCTGGCTTGTTCATGTGATTTTTCAAATGTTCCTCTATTTAAATGTGGTTTGTATAAGTTGATTTTATGTGCTGATGAAGGGTGTTGACCGAAAGCTTCATTAAAGCTGTTTGTTCGTGACTACTGTGTTTTTTGATACTACTTGACTTTTTCTGATCTAGTGTATTTTCGTGGTGTTGCCATCTATGCCAGGAAGAGTGGGGCAGTGCATGTGTAACATGGGTACTTACGTATTATCGCAACCAGATTTTGGAAGACTCATGACTGGCACACTTTTCGTCGTACGAGTGCATTTCAGACTGAAAAGGAGTGCTCAAACTCCAGACTACTTTTGGAGCACAGTAATTATACAGCAGAAATGGGAATAACCTCCAAATTCCTCTTCCTGTTTAGGCTCAACTGCGGTCCCTGTTTAGCAACTTCAACAGTCACACTCAAGACTTTCAAACATTCTGAAATATGTGCAATACTTTCTATTAAGGCTTCGTTACCGGTTGACCCTGACACTGCTTTCTATTAGTCAGTGTGTTTTTCTCAGAAAACTACCCATATTTCTTTTGGGCAGTAAGTCATTTTTCAGTAATAAGTAACTTTCAGTCTGTATGTCTCTTCTGGGTGAAAAGTAGCTGACCTGGTCCCTAGACACTAATTGACAATGACTCAGTCTCTCACTTTCTTCAAATGTTTTCACCTGCTTATCCATTTATGATGATTGTCAATTCAGTTTAGACATTTCAGGAATGGCCTGGATGTGTCTTTGAATTCTCCCTACTATACCACCATCATCAGCTTAATCCCTGCCTCAGTCTGCATATGAAAACAGCAGAAATGAGAGTGCAGTGTCCTGGGAGAATGCGTGTTTTGCAGAACCGTGGAAATCCCACAGATGCCTCTTCTCCAGACCAAATCAACCTGTTTGTGACCCACAAGTAAAAGCACACACTTCTGTAAAATACACACACTTCAGTACACAGTCTAAGCACATTTCTTGCCCTGACAAACAAACGTAAAGTGGCCGCTGTAGAACTGAATAATCTGGTTGCGATAATACATAAGTACCGTAACATGTGCATTGTTGGCTGGAATTTTGTAAATAATTACTTGTCATTTGACTACCACACTGACTTGTACAGGTGCTTATGTTAAAAATGTATCAACAGTGTTATTATAACTGATTAAATGTTTATGTTTAAATGGTTTACCTTTATAACCGCGATTTGCAGAAGGGAGAATGCTCATATGAGCAACTCTAATCCACAAAACTAACAATGTTGATACACCTACATGTTCGAAAAACAGCAAATCAAACAGCAGATTTGCTGTTTTTCGAACCTGAATGTTGAGGGAAAAACAAAACAAAGTGTAAAGCAGGGGGACAAGCCCCCCTGCAACCCCCATGTGGGGGCTGCACACCCCACACCCCCTACTTTATTATTCTAACTCCGAGATCGCACTACAGTGAGGAAAGGAACCATTTCCTGATCCCCACTATAGTGCAATCTGCCCCTGAATGTCGAATGTTCAATGAGCGAATTTCACTGTGCATTCGTTCATTGCACATTCACACCTTTTTACTTTTGGAGTTTGTATATCTTGCAGACTGCCTTTCAGGTATGTGCAGTTCTCCCTTCTGCAAATTGCAGTTATAAAGGTAAACTTGTTTAAACAAAGAATTCTAGAATTTTCAAACACTGCAACAGATCTTAGAAAATCTTTGAGTCTGTTCTCTACCAGTCATGTGATCAAATGAGATGTCATTCTATAACCAGCACTGAGGGGATGGAACTCACAGATCAGCGTGTTTTGTTTCATTGGAACCTGATACAAAAATCTATGACAGTTATCACAGTCAATTCAGTTGTGTTCAGCTGAGTTTAGTAAGTGGGAATTTCATCACCTTACCTTGTGGAAGTAAGCAACTCAGCATTTAATCTTTCCTTGCTGTATTAATTAAGCAAGATAGGGAACAGTTCTTCTGTTGACAGTCAGGAAAAACAATGAGATTAGCTAAGTACTGTTTTTCCTGCATCTGCTTGAATCTGTCCAACTATGTTATTTTTCTTTCTCCTGTGTTTGAAATTCTGATGTTTATTCCACTTAATTAATTGATAATCTCATTTTTCTATTTTATTATTTATTATTAAATATTTATACCTTTTATTGTGGATGGTCTTTTAGAGATTTTGTTTTTAACATCTTGAGAGTACTTGTGATTATTTTTGTGACACCTTGGCCTCTCTGAAAAATCTTGCTGCTTGGGTTACACGCTGCCATTTATATTGGCATTGATTTTACTCGGTATAATTGGATACCCATGTAAGAGCCTGATAGTATCTGACTGGTGGCAGCATCGTTACTTTATTGTCTGAGCATAAGGTTTCACAGCTAGTAAATCTTTACCAGCCTTTCCCAGGAATGTGTGCATTTGAAAATTAAATACCCAGGTGTGGGTGTGTCAGCCGCTTGGAACTGGGACACAGTGCTCCAAAGTGAGTCTTCTTTGGGATCTGGAGAGACAGAGAGTCCAGTCCCAGGTCTGGGGGCATGCGGTGTGCTCTAGAGGGGAACTGTGCTTGGTGCAAGGAGCTGCATTTGAAATACTGTGTAAATCCATCCCTGTTTTAGTGAGGGTCTCTCACTGGTATCAGTGGTGAGGACTGAGGATTCTTGATTACTGACCCAGGTAAAGAGGATCTGTCACATATTTGTGGCAACAGTGGGATATTAATTAGACTTCAGTAGCTTGTGGGCAGTTGTCACTGAAGGTGTGTGTACTCTCAACAGTCACAATGTAAACATTCAGAGTTTCATTTTCACAACAGGTTTATTTATTTTTGTTAGTTCAGTTTAATCAGGGAAAGCAGGCAAAGATGTCACCAGAGGATTATGTTAAGCTGACAAAGAACCAGTTGGCCAAGGTGTGTGAAGTCAAAGGACTAGTGCATGCTAACCGAACTAAAGAGGAAATGATTTCAGCTTTAACCGCAGCTGCAGTGTGGAACAGTAGCCAGAAGGACAAGCAGTCTGGTGATGAAGATGTGCATTCTTCAGAATCAGGACAGTTTACCTTTTTCTCAGAGGACTTAAAAATCCAAGTGGAGTTGAAAAGACTTCAACTAGAAGCCAAACATTTGGAGAGTGAAGAAAAGGAGAAGCAGAGTCAGCATGAACTGGAGACTGAAGACAGACTGCAACATTTGGAGGCTGAAGAAAAGGAGAAGCAGCATCAACATGAGGCTGAAGAAAAGGAGAAGCAGTGTCAACTGGAGGCCAAATGTTTGAAGACCAAAGAGAGGCAGCAATGTTTGGAGATCAAAGAAAATGAGAGACTGTGGCATTTGGAGATTGAAGAAAATAAGACTGCAGTGAATGGTGGCTGAGGAAAAAGAGAAGCAGCGACAACATGAGAGGGAGATGCTGACTCTTCGTCAGAGTCATGGAGGTAATTGGGAAGGGAGTAACCAGACCCCAGAAGCAATAAAGGTCAGCAAATTTCTTCCAGAATTTGCAGAGGGGGATGACTTTAATAGTTTTATGCATATATTTGAAAGAGTGTGTAAATAGTATAATGTTGACCAAGAGCTCTGGGTATGGTTCCTGACGCCCTTACTCCATGGTAAAGCTGTAACTGCTGTTTTTAAATTATCTGATGCTGATTGCTTAAACTATGATAGAGTGAAAGAATGTTTATTTAACTGTTATAAGTTAAAACCTGAAGCTTACAGAAAAAAGAACAGACAGAAGGTAGATGAAAGGGTAAGTGATTATATTGCTGAGTTAAGTACTTACTTTCATAGGTGGATAAGTGGGTGTCAGGTTACCACTTATGAAAGGCTGGTAGACCATTTTGTGAAGATACAAGCCCTTAATAGTTTGCCTGAAGACATGAGAATCTGGTTGACAGACCAAGAGTGTTACTCTGCAGGTGAGCTGGGGAGAAAAGGGGATCTTTACTTAGCAAGCAGGGCATCACTGCAAAAGAAGGGGATACCCAGTGCTGCTCATGGATATAAGGGAACCCATGGTGGGCAACCTAAACTACCTCAACAGAGTCTACCAGTAACAGGGGAAGCCACTAACTCAAGTACACAGCCAGGATTAGGGGTTAGATGTTTTAAATGTAACCAGAGGGACCATGTAGCATACAAATGTCCACTGAAACAAGGTGGAGAACAAATGGTGAGGGTGCCAGCAAGTGGTAATAACAGTGTGCCAGTAGTAAGTTGTTTGTAGACAATAGGGGCACCAAACTATCACTGGAGTTTGTATCTTATCTTAGTGGATGAAAGACAGACCACTGCTAAGAGAGAATCAGCCTCTAACATAACCATTGTGAAGCCTGCATTGGTTGGGAAGTCCACTCCAATCAGACCTTTAGAGGGAATCCCATTCCAAATACCTTTGGCCAGGGTTCACCTTGACTGGGAGGGTAGAAAAGGAAGCAAGCAGGTAGCTGTGTTTGAGGATATGCCTGCAGATGTCTTGATAGTGAATGATTTTGATAATATAATACCTTGTGTGCATGCAGTTACATGCAATCAGGCTTGGAGGTGGGCACATAGATCTGGTAGGCTGGGGGAACCCAGACAGACCCCACACTTGAAGCTGTGGCTGGTGATATGGCTATTTCAGGGAGGGAGCTACTCTGTAGCAGTGAGCCTGAAAGTGAGCCACAGCTGCTGGTAGGTACTGATGTTCCCGTAGACAGGCTGACTGCAAGGATAGAGGTGAGTGATAGTACCCAGGTTGACAGTGAGGCACTGCTGTCGGAAGATACTAGGCTTCCTGTGGTAGGGGAGCTGGGAATGATCACAAAAGGAGAGTTGAAACAGGCTCAGTTTTCGGACCCTACCTTATGAAACTTGAGTGAGGTAGCTAAGGATACACCTGATGCTCAAAGAAAAGTTGAGTCTGTATACTGGAACAAAGGAGTATTGTATAGAGAGTGGACCCCTGATGGAGGACTAGAGGGTGAAGTAATACAGCAGTTGGTAGTGCCCAGAGCCTACCATCTTGCACTTCTAGCCATAGCCCATGGCATTCCTTTTACATGTAAAATGGGTTACTTTATATAGAGAGTGGACCTGTGAGGGAGGGCTAGAGGGTGAAATAACACAGCAGTTGTTAGCACCTAGAGCCTATAGTCTGGCACCTTTAGCCATAGCCTATGACATTTATTTTGCTGGTCATATGAGCAGAAAGCATACTATGCAGAATCATGCCTCTCAACCATACTGAATTCCTTGGCATTTACCAGTTTTGAGGTCCAAATAATGGGATGCCACGAATTCCCGAGTGGCCCCCTTTATTCCCGAATTTCTCAAATTTTTTTTTCTGACAATTTTCAGGCATGTGCGATGCCATCAGCTACCTCATCCATTTCACAGGCAGCAGCAGCAGAGTTAGCCCAGCTCCTCCAGGTAAGGAAAAAAAAACAAAAAAAACAAAACAAAAGGGACTATGCAGAACAGACTGAATAACAATAACTGCTGTGAGAACAGTTTTCTTCTGGTCCGCGGTTATGTATTTAAGCTGGAACTGCCAAGCATTTAACTTTAGCTGCTGTGAGAACAGTTTTTTTTCCTGTCTGTGGTGCGGTCATGCATTTAAGCTGGTGGAAACAGGACAAGTTTTGTGCAGTTTCAGTTGAATTCAGGCAGTTCAGTTGAATACAAGTGGATTTAAGTGTCCCACTTTGAGAAACCATTGAACAAGTGCATTTAAGCTGGAAACAAGGTGTGCACGTGTAAACCATTGAACAAGTGCATTTAAGCTGGAAACATGGTATGTGTGTGTAAACTGTTGAACATTTAAGCTTGCAAAGATTAACAAGGTACATGTAGACTGAGTGACTTAAGCTGAATACAAATGTGTGTGTATGGGTGCACACGCACGCGTGTGTGTGTGTGTGTGTGTGTGTGTGTATGTGTATCTATTTACATGTAACTGGTGGTTAGGGTTACCGAGCCTCAAACCCTTGGGTACAAGGGGCAAGAGCCTGAATTCTCTACCCATACCACCACTTGTGATTCAAGGAGTCAAGTCCATAGCTCTTAACTGTCCAAAGTTTCACAGAGTATCTGGAATGTTTGGCTCATACATTTGGTCTGTGTTTCTCTTAAAATTTGTGGTTTTCTGGCAAATTAGTGAGAACTGAATTCACTAAATAATTATAGCTGTTTAAGTTTGTCTTCCTAGCGTTCAGGAAATGCAAGGTAACACCAAAACATATTATTTTAGGAACTTTCTAAGATTATACAAGCAATGTTTAAAATGTAGAAATCCACAAACAAAGGTGAAACAAAACTATAAATCCAAAAAAGGGAATGGAAGGACCTCGGAAGCTGGAAATTCAAATTAACAAAGTTTTTATTCCACGACAGCCACAAGACAAGAAAAATCCACTGAACACAGCATAAACGCTATTAAATCCAAGTGCGTTTTCGTTTGTATCCCAACACTTCATCAGATGTGATTTGTAAGCCAAATCTATCTAATATATATACATGAATTAATTTTAGCTCTTAAGAGTATAGCTATACATTGATAATGAAATAATAGGCATTGATTTATGAAAAGTTTTTTAAAAAATCCTACTAAGGAATTAACAACTCAGTTACAATAATTATAAACAGCCACTAGATGGCAGATAATTTCTGGCTAAATATTTCTGTTTTAATCAAGACATTGCATTTTTATACAGTTTTATATATATATATATATCATAATACTTGTTGGAACATAAAAGTACACATTTATTGTTCAATTTTGTATGAAATATGAATATTTTAAAATTGTGTTGCACATAATGAAATGGGGTTATAATAACAAAGTTACTTGAGCATTTTAAAGGATGTCTTTTTAAAATGGTTTAATTTGTTAATTTAATTGAATGATTTCTTTAATTGATTTATTGAATGGAGTATATATATTAGATAGATTTGGCTTACAAATCACATCTGATGAAGTGTTGGGATACAACAACGCACTTGGATTTAATAGCGTTTATGCTGTGTTCAGTGGATTTTTCTTGTCTTGTGGCTGTCGTGGAATAAAAACTTTGTTAATTTGAATTTCCAGCTTCCGAGGTCCTTCCATTCCCTTTTTTGGATTTAATGTTTAAAATGTGTTCCACTCTCTCGTTTTGGGCCTTTGTTCCCCACAATAAATTTTGGCTTTTTCTAGATTTCTTGTGCTGCAAAGTTCGTCAGGGGAAGAGAAGTTTAGTGCTGCTTATGTCATGTGTGCTTGTATCGTTAGTAGCAAAACAGGTAGTGTACTTGCTTTTGATGCAGAAGGTTGTGGGTTCTACTCTCACAGCATGTAGATGGATTACTGATACTGTGCTGTGTTGTACTTTTAAAGGGTGTGGATGCTGCAGTCCTGAGAATGAACTCTTTGGCGGAGATACCTAGTAACTATGAACCTGTTATCAATTTGCCATCCGTTCCTTATTGCAATATTACTAGCTTATCATTTTTTTATGTAACATAGGCAATTTATTCCTCAAGGGGAACAGGCACTTTGTTTGTATATGGAACAATGAAATATAAAGTTGTTTGCTAGGCGCAACCTCTTCATTAATTACAGATATCTTTAATGTGGAATTATTTAGATGACTTTTACTTCTGCAGAGATTGTACATGTTTACTGATACTAGTGGATTGTAGAAGTTTGAGTAGAATTTTATGATGGAAATATCCTGAACTGGGCAGTTTTGTTATTATTGGCTCATGCATTTTGTTTCATTGTTTACTGAAAAAATGTTCAAAACAACAAATTTAAAACATGCTATAACAAGTGTGTTGTATTATACAAGGAATATAATTTAACACACTCAGGAAAGTGTATCAAAGAACACATGTATGTTTTGTCTGTAAGGAGCCTATTATTTAAAAAATAGCCCAAAGGTAATCTTTATCCACCACTGGACAGATGCATTTTCTTTGAATGTGGGTTTCAATGCTGCTTCAATGAATGTGAGTTTCAAGGTCAGATAAGTTTTAATGCTAAGTCTATTTTCATTGTGAGACTGTATTGCTTTGTTTAGCACATGCCTATTAGTGGTTGTGCTATAAAATGTAAAATAAAAGTTTTAAATTAAATCTAAATAATCATTGTAGAAGTAAAGCAGTATGCACATTACAATGTTTATGGTAGATGGGGCAAAATAGCCAAGTAATGGGACATTAGAATGGCTGCAGGTAGAGGGCTATTTATGCGGGGGGCTCCATTTGACCATGAGTTTGTGGGGGGGGGGCATAAAACTCAAAGACAGCCCTGGGCGGCACAAACTCTAGCTGTGTCACTGATCAGTAGGCCATGGAGAATGACTTTTGGAGGTCCTAACAAACAATAATATTCTTTTGCTAAGATTAGAATATTGCTTATCATTAAATGCCCTACTTTTACCACAAAACCCACATACTGCAAGCCACCAAAAGCAAAATACTAAGGTTCATTATCTTCTCCCTTCCCAGTGAACATCATTGTTGTACATTTAAAAAAAATGTTTGCTAGTTAGTACAGGGTTTGGGGGCATATTTTGGTTATCTGTTCTTCAGTTTGCCTTTGCAAGCTGGTATTCCACAATTCCATTGGAGTGGGTGGGGTTACATAACTATGTATGCAAATTTTATGTTAATCAGCATACAGATTTATACCTATTTTCATGGGCCTTTGTCCAGATTTTTGATGTTTCCAGGTTGAGAGGTATGTGCAGAATTTCTGTTGGCCTGGGATTGGAAAGGATGTAACAGGGTACTGCAGGACCTTTGAGCAGTGCCAAAAGGTAGGCAAGGCAGGGGACAAGGTCAAAGCTCTGTTGATGCTTTTGCCTCGGATTGAGGACCCATTTCAGAGGGTAGCTATGGATATTGTGAGGCCTCTGAGTACACCAAGTTCCACAGGGAAGAAGTATATCCTGGTGGTAGTAGATTATGCTACTAGATATCCTGATGCAATGGCTCTGTCCTCCATTAAGGCAGAGAAAGTGGCAAAAGCTTTGTTAGAGATTTTCAGCAGGGTAGGTTTCCTAAGGGCAAACACTTTGTTAGAGATTTTCAGCAGGGTAGGTTTCCTGAGAGAAATACTAACTTACATAGGTACCACCTTCATATTAGACCTGCTGGCTTGTCTGTGGAAGTGTTGTGGGGTGAAGCACCTAAAGACCACCCCTACCATCCCCAGACTTATGGTCTTGTGGAGAGGTTAAACTGTACATTAAAGACCATGCTACAAGCGTTTGCACACCTGTTTAAGAGAGAGTGGAACAAATATTGCTCCATCTACTGTTTGCATACAGAGAGGTACCCCAGGAATCCACAGTTTTTTCACCCTTTGAGTTGCTGTATGGCCATAGGTTGAGGGGGCCTTTAGATTTGATTTGAAATGAGTGGGATTGTGAGTGTTAATCCCACAAGGAGTCTGTTGTGGCATATGTCGTAAACCTCAGCACAAGGCTTAGGGAGCTCATGGGCCTGGCCTAGGAGAAACAGGCAGCAGCCCAATGGCAGAAAAAGGTCTGGCATGATAGGAATGCTCAAGCTTGAGAGTATGCTGTGGGACAGCAGATTATAGTGCTTATTCCTGTAAGACACTATAAGCTGCAGGCAGCTTGGGAGGAACCCTTTGAAGTGGTAAGGAAGGTCAGTATTGTTAATTAAATTGTCTCATGTCAGGGAGGTCCTGGGCAGACTGTACAGGGCAGGGTTGGCCATTTAGCCCAGTAAGTGTCAGGTGGGTATGGCAGAGGTCTCCTACCTGGGACATAGAGTGGCAAGTGGGAAGATTAGGCTAAAACCTGCCAAAATGGAAGTCATTCAGGAGTGGCCTACCCAGTTACCAAAAAGGAGGTGAAGGCATTCTTGGGGACAGTGAGATACTATAGAAAGTTTGTTCCCAACTATAGTACAATAGCTGCTCCCCTCACAGACCTGACAAGGAAAAACAGGCCAGATAAGGTAGTGTGGACCCCAGCCTGTGAGCAGGCATTCCAAAAGCTTAAAGGGTTTTGGGAGGATCCCCTGTGTTAGCTAGCCCAGATTTTAGCAACACCAATGCAAATGGACTCACAAGACAGGTTATAGGTTGATGTTTTCCCAGACAAGCCCAATTCTCTAAAGCGACATTTTTCCAGGGACACATGAAAAACTAGCTTGAATCTTCAAAGAGGGGAGAGATGTGACAATGTAAGGTATTGCCATCTGTGCCAGGGACAGTGGGGCAGTGCATGTGTAACATGTGCCAGCATGGTTGGCTGGAGTTTTGTAAATAGTTTTGTAAATAATTTTCAGTCATTTGACCATCACACTGACTTGTACAGATGCTCATGTTGAAAATGTATCAACAGTGTTATTATAACTGATTGAATGTTTATGTTTAAACAAAGAATTCTATAATTTTTAAATACTGCAACAGATCTTAGAAAAGCTCTGAGTCCATTCTCTACCAGAGTCATGTGATCAAATGTGATGTCATTCTATAACCAGCACTGTGGGGATGGAACTCACAGATCAGCTTGTTTTGTTTTGTTTCTTCGGAAGTTGATATAAAAATATATGACAGTTATCAAAATCAGTTCAGTTGAGTTCAGTAAGTGGGAAGCTCATCACCTTGCCTTCTGGAAGTAAGCAACTCAGCATCTAATCTTACCTCACTGTATTAATTAAGTTAGATAGGCAACAGTTCCTCTTTAGACAGTCAGGAATTACAGCGATTATCTCAGTATTGTTTTTCTGCATCTGCTTGAATCTGTCGAACTGTGTTATTTTTATTTCTCCTGTGATTGAAACTCTGATGTTTATTGTACTTAAATATTGATAATCTCATGTTTTTTATTTTATTATTTATTATTAAATATTTTTATACCTTTTATTGAGGCTGTTTTTTTAGTGATTTCTTTTAACATCTTGAGACTACTTGTGCTTATTCTAGTGATGCCTTGGCCACTCCAAAAAGCCTTGCTGCTTGGGTTACACTGTACCACTTATATTAGCATTGATTTTGCTCAGTATAATTGGGTACCCTTATAAGAGCCTGACAGTATCTGACTGGTGGCAGCATAGTTACCTTATTGTCTGGGTGTCTGGGCATAAGGGGACACAGCTAGTAAATCTTTACCAGCCCTTCACAGGTGTGTGTGTGTGCGTGTGTGTGTGTGTGTGTGTGTGTGTGTGTGTGTGTGTGTGTGTGTGTGTGTGTGTGTGTGTGTGTGTGTATTAAATGCTCAGGTGTTGGTGTGTCAGCTACTTGGAATTGGAACACAGTGCTCCACACTGTGTCTTGTTTGGAATCTGGAGAGACAGAGAGTCCAGTATCAGGTCTGGGGTCATGTTCCCGCTGTGCTCTTGGGGGAAACTGTGCTTGATGCAGGGAGCTGCATTTGAAATACTGTGTAAATCCATCCCTGTTTTAGTGAAGGTCTCTCACCGGTATCAGTGGTGATGATTGAGGATTCTTGATTACTGACTGGGTAAAGAGGGTCCATCACATGATGCATACATTGTAGTATATCACATATACAGCAGTGTTTACAAGCAACCTGTAGGTGTATTCTGCACAAAGTACCGAATATATGAAAAAGCAGTTGGTAAAACTGCACGGGGATGAGTTAAAATAGTTTTTCCTGGGGGCTGCACCTCCTTGCATGACCTAAATGTGAGGCCTGTGCACCTGCTCCACTGATTTCTGAAGTACTACTGACTTGGAGAAAAGGGAATAAATCTTTTCCTTTTCCTATGCTTTAGTGCAACTTCAGGCCAAAACTATATTTAGAGATCAGGTGTATGGGGCACAGCCCTTAACATAAGAAGGTACGGGGAGACACAGGTTCCCAGAAAAAAAATAGCTTTAAATTAAACAGCTGTCCTTTGCCAGTCTACTGTGTAGAATTTATTTGGTCCATGTTAGCCTGAGTGCTGGATACTTAGCTGTGCTAAGCTGAAGTAGGCTTGAAAATGTAATAGTGGTGTTTGATGAGGAAAATGGAACTGTTTCTATTTTAGAATACTTAAGTTTCAAGCTGTTGGCATGCTTAGAGGGGAGGTGATGTGCATGTTGGGATATCATACATTTTCTATTGAGCTGTTTTTATACCTTTTTCTTCCTTTAACTACTGTCATTTATTTCCTGTTTGATAAAAGATAATGTATTACACTGCTTGAAGCACTGCTTTGGAGCAGGAGTCTATTCTAGAGGTGGGCAAGGTGCTATATAATGAACCTATCACTCCAGAGTATTTTAGTTATCTGCTGATGAAAATTTAGATCCCTAGTTCTGGTATTTGTCAACAAATTGATCTGTGGAGATGCAAGAGATCTTAGGACCACTGGGTCCCTAATGGCACAGAAGACAAGGCATAGATCGCCCCTCAGAAGTCTATAAGACACTGAATAAAGTGACCATTCTTCCAGTCTTTTCTGGTAGCTTAGGGTTTTTAAGCCAGTGATCTTCCTTGTTAGGAAACTGCAATCTTTCTAGTTGTTTGACATGTCAAGTGAGGTACACTCCAAAGGGGGTCATTGTAGTTAATAACTGGCCTAATCAATTCTAAATAAAGAGGACAATGACCTCTTTTGATCTAGGTGATATTCCATTGGCAATTAGCTGTGCTAAGAAGAAAGACTTTCTGAATACTGTTGCTACATGATGATCAAGGGAGAAGAATTTATCAGTCATGGTTTAAAGGTCTTTAGGAACATTGTCATTTTGAAGTGGAGGTGTTGTCTATGTTGTGACTGTAATCCCATTATATCCTATTGGTCATTCAGATCACCAAAAACTATGCTGCAAATAATTAACACTAGACTCTTCCCAGATCAGTCACAATAGACTATAATCACAGAGGTTGAGTATATCAACTGAGATATAATTTAAAGTGACAGTAACCCAATCACAGCTCTTACTACACTACTAAATACCGTTATAATAATAAAAAGCAGATTTCTATGAAAGAAATGTAAGAATAAAAGTTTCAGCATGTCCTTGGATTACTCCAGACATCATACAAACTCTTAAAACAGTGTGACAATGCCTCAAAACTGTGGAAAGCAAACCCATCCAATACTAAAAAATCTACATTCTTCCAATTTCGAAAAACAAGCATGGGTTGCCACTAATGCAGCAACAGCAGTTTACATGAGGCATAGCCGACTGGCATCTAAAGGCTCTCCTACACACTTCAGGAGGATCCTGAATTTGACAACAAATGGTCTCTAACTCACCTCAAACAAGCAGACAATCCTTAATTCAGAACTTAATAATATAAAGTCACTTATTCTCACCACTCTCACTCCTCACAATTTACCTAACTCACAGACAACAAATATCAGGTTATTTATTGAAATGCCAGCACTCGATATGCCAAGTGCCAACATGCCAAAAAAACAAAACAAAAAACAAAAGACAGGAACTCCAGGAGACGGGTGAATCTCTAACATCTCTCTTTCTTCTCCTTTAAATGTCTTTTGGGCAAGCCCCTCTCCCCCCACACTTATATATACTAGTTCCAAGATTTCCATCCTCAAAGAAAAAGGGAATATTCTGGGAAATAACCATCTTGGACTGGGACATTTAAGTCCATTTTTTTAGCCATTCAGTCTGTGTTTTGAGCCTCAATCTAATGGGTCCCAACATTTCAAATGGTTACCCAAATATCACTAAAGCAGACACAATATTTTCTATTTGAGATCTCCCACCATTCTACTATAAGGCCTTTATCACCTAAATTCATACTGCGGGAACTTGAAGTAAGTCAGTAAAATACTCAGCATGCAACTAACAAGGCACACGTCTGCAAGTCACTACAACATATTATTTAATCTTGCTCTTATAAAAGGAATAATTCCTTACTCCTGGGAACACACTACAATATCCACAATTCCAAAAGTTAACTCCAAGTCCCTCTCTGACTATAGTCCAATCTTCATTCTTTGTTCTCTAACCAAGGTAATGGAAAAAGGCTTGTAAATGCAAATAATAGAACATATCTTCAAATATGGCCTCCCAGCTAACAGGCAACATGGCTTTCTCAATAAATATAGCACACAAACAGCACTATTGACTCTAACTTAGTTTATGTTCGATGCTGTGGGAAAAAGGTCAGATAATGGGTGCTCTTTTCATTGACCTAAAGCATACTTTTGAATCTGTCAATCACATTCTAATCAAAACTCTAGCCAACTCACACACCCCTGAGCTGGAGTGACTTTAGAGGTTCCTCACAAAGAAAATACAGGGTGTAAACAACATGAACTATGTGGATAGAATAAAAGCCCTATCCCTTTACTTTGTCTCCTATGGACTATTTAGGAGTGACCTATGCCTGACCTACAAGCATTTCAACTGTACAGATTTTCGCAGAATGTCCTGATTTGTGCCTCATATTTTTGGTACATTTTTCATAAAATTGTGTTTTCTGGCACATTAGTGGCAAATCATTAAAGACTGAAGTTAAAAATTAATGACAGACGTTTGAGTTTCAGACGTTATACCCTTCAGAAAATCCATGCTAATGCCCAACCCTTTATTCTATCGACTTTCTATGTTTGTAAGAGCAATATTTAAAAATTGTCCCTATTTTTGTTCCTTTGTCCCACTTTTATTATTGGCTATGTCCAGATTTCTTGCTCTAAGAGGTTGAGAGGTATGCCTACAAGACAATCACAAATTCAGCCCTGATGGAGCTGCTACACATTCACAAGTCAAGCAGCATGAGGGTGACCCCAATTTCGGGATCTAAACTTAGTCAACAACTCAAACAAAACAAGCTGGAGAGACAGATATAGGATCACAGGATCACAGGAAGTTACTAGGCTAATGGCCCTAGGGCCCTTACAAGCCTAGCCAAGTTCTACCTTTTTTCCACAATCAGCACCTATTGTCCCTGGACACAGGTGGAACCCCCGGGGTGAATTTACGGTTACCTATCCAGTTGTCCAGATTGCGTTTGAAGAGGACCAATGAGGTGCTCTGTTTGACATGAAGTGGGAGTCTGTTCCAAAGGTGTGGTAGCCTCTGGGAGACAAATCTGTCCCTCAAGCAGGTTCTATTAATGCCACATACCAGGTTAAGGTCTTTAAAGTGAATAATCCATGTACCATTTGAGTTACGGAGATACAGCATTTCCAATAAAGCAGGGTCAGAGATTGCCTTGTATGCAAGGCACTGATTGCCTCTGAGTAGTCTGTATAAAACAGAATAAAGTGACAGTGATTTCAGATGATCCACATAGGACAAATGCTGAAGACCTAGAATTTTCCTTGTGAGGAACCTTTGTGGTCTCTTCAATTGCTGCATGTGCTTGGAAAGGTACATACCAAAAGGGGCATTGCATTCAATTATTGGCCTGATGAGGGGAAAAACACAGGGAGGTTATAACTTCTATTTTTCTGGAGGCAATGACCTTACTTATGAGATGAGCAATATAGAATGCCCTTCTTACCACTGTAAAGACGTGGTGGTCAAAGGTGAGGTTGCTGTCAACCTGTGTGCCCAGGTCTCTTACCACTGAGTGTGTACTTAAGGTGTTGCTATTAATGAGGTAGTTAGCAGGAACTAGGGATGATAATACATTTTTGCACTGAGTTTAAGGCCATGACTTTGGCAACAATCATTTGTTTGTGTAAGACCCTCTTGTAGGAGGGTGACATCATTTGGAGATTCTGTGACCACTCCCAGGTTGCATTTATGAGCAAACTTTGTCAGCCACAGACCTTTAGGTTTTGCTTGTACTTTAGAGAAATAGATTCTAAATAGTAGAGGTATCAGGACTGATCCCTGTGGAACACCACTAGTTACAGGTCTGCTGCTGGAGGAGGATTCCCCTATTTTGACTATATGGGTTATATCAGTGAGCCAGTTAGTGACCCATCTAATGATATATAGGTTGGTACCTATTTGGGTGAGTTTCTCAATGATGCCTGAGTGAGACAGAGTGCCAAATGCCTTGGCTAAGTCTAGGTAGGCTGTATGCAGAGATTTCCCCTCAACCAGGGCCTTGGTGACTGTCTCGAAAAAGTCCACCAGGTTTAACAGGTATGATCTCCCTTTGACAAATCCAAACTGAGTAGGGTCAAGTGTTTGGAGATTACCTATATCTTTGTTGATAAGGTCCATGATGATTCGCTCCATGGCCTTGCAGATAAGGCTAGTCAGACAAATAGATCTACAGTTCCCAGGATCAGTGGAAGCACCACCTTTATGCAAGGGACTAATGGTGTTTATTTTCCATTCAGCTAGGACAAAGCCTGTTCTTAGACTATGATTGAAAAGAGTACCCAATGGTGCTGCTAATTCTTGTTGGAGCCCATGTAGAACACAGCCTGGGATGTTATCAGGTCATATAGATGCTGTGTTCCTGGGCTTAGAGAGGGCATTAATGACCTGCTCTTTAGACATACAAGGTAGGGGACAAGTGGCAGAGATGTCTTGGGGTACATGTAGCAGGGACAGGGGAGTGAAGTTTTCACAGAATCTGTCAGCCAACAAGTTACTATGTCTACAGGCTCAGTATATGCGGTACCATTAACTACCAGTCTGGCACAAATATGGGCCTTTCCTTTTAGGTTACAGGTGTAACTAAAGAACTCCTTATGGTTGTCTTTAGTTGAGGAAGCTGATTTGGATTCATAGTTTGCTTTGGAGGACTTCACAAGAAGTCTTATTTGTTTAAACTGATGAAGGAGTGTTTCCAGTTTAGGGCTCACTCACCCTTACTCTTAGATAGCAATGTCTTCCTGTTATCATAAAGCCTCTTAATGGCAGTTGTCCACTAGGCAGGTTTGCTCTTCCTTGAGGAGCTTCTTTTAGTCCTATCGGGTTCGGGCAAGTTAACGCAGTTATACAGGTGTTTGTATAAAGTATTGGTGTAGAACTTGGCAGAGATGCCAGTTCCATATGAGGGGGGGAAATGCAGAGAAGCTATTTATACCATCCCATAAGAGGTTATAATCTGCTTTGGAGAAGTTTTTTGTTTAGTTGCTGCTGGGGGGGGGGGGGGGGCAGGTGTGATAGTTACTTCAAATGAGACTGATTTGTGGTCAGATCTCACAAGGGAAAACCTCACAGTGGGGGAGCTAAAGTAGTCCCCCATATTGATAAGCACCAGATCCAGGATGTTGGCACCCCTTGTAGGGCTGTCTACCACCTTGTCCAGGGTGTTGGAGTAATGAAGTCAAGGAACCTTTGGGCAATTGAGTTTGAGCATGAGTAATGGATGGGTCACTCAATTCACCCAAAACCATGATGTTCAGATATATCTTGATAGACTCAAGTAGATCCAAATAGGCAGAGTGGGTGTCCTGATTCATGGAGGGGGTCCTGTAGCTGGCAGTGACTTGAATAGGTGTCCTACCAACAGTTAGTTGCACCTGAAGTATCTCCAGGAAGTCATGCTGTTTGACCAATCTGGAGGTGTATTTATCTTTAATGAAAATTGTTGCATCGCCTCCTTTAGTTTTCATGCCTTCAGTTTGTGGTCTGAACATGTGAAAGGTGGTATAACCCAGTATGGCTTGGGTGCTCTCCACAGCCTTGAACCAGGTCTCTGTGACTGCACAAATGTCTGCATCTTCCAAGGTGAGGACTGCTCCCAGTGAGTGCAGTTTCATGTTAAGACTCCTAACATTTAGCAGCATAATTATGAGGTTGTTTTTAGATGGAGTTTTTACGTCAGGAATTTTGTCCTTGAGACTCTGCCTAAATAATGCACTATGGGGGTGGCAAGAGCCTTAGCCAGTAGCTGAAATCCCAGGGATGCCAGATGAAGACCATCTCTGGCAAAGCATTAAGATCTGTCGATCATGACATCCTAGGCTGACAGATACTGGATCCCCTTAGAATGATACCAGAAACTACGCCAGTTATTGAAGTCAATCATTTTCTGTTTGTATTCAAGCATCATCCTAGGTGAAGGTAAAATTCTGCTTATGGCTAGGGTCATAGATGCCTGAGACACATAGCCTGAGAGCTCAGTCGTGTCTCTCTTCATATAGTCCAGACAGGTATGTTTCAAGTCATTCACACCAACATGGATGGAGTCATAACAGTACCTGTTGTTGAAAGACTTGAGTGCATGTATGATATGGGCAAATGGTAAGGCTAGCCCGTATGGCACCTGACAGACAGCTGACCATGACCTTTTCCTTATCCAGTCTGGTGAGAGGGACATCTGTGTGTCTCACAATGGAATCATCTATGATTAATATGTTTGGTTTTGTGCTTTGCATTAAGGGCTTGATGGGTGAGACACTGGTACGTGAGCTATTATGTGTATTGTGTTCTGCATAGGAAGTATTATGTGTAGTGTGCTTGTGTTTGTGTTTGGGAGGTCTCTGCTGTTTAGGTATGTTTCTGATGAGGACTTTCACATATGTAGGTATGTGTGATGTGGGTTTGGGTGGAGTAGGAGGTGAGGTATGCATGCTGACAACCCACTCATTGTCATGTATACTAACTGGTGTGTGAGAGACAAACAAAATAATGAAGTGGAAAACGTCACCAAGCACCAGTTTATTCCAAATGTTGAACGCTTTCATAAGAACAATGTCAAACTTCTTCAGAACACAGTTTAAAATCACAATTGAGCTTAAATACAGCAACTAAGTGACATGACTAAAAATTCCACCCCTCAATTAATCCTTAAAACAATACATGCATCCAATATAACGTTATACACATATAAACACCTACACACATAAATACCTTGCCTGTTTTTGAAATCTAGCATCGAAATTCCTACTTACAAATACCCCCATATGTACAAGCCCTTAAGAAAACACAAATTCAGCTTTTAATTTTAAAATACTATTTATAGTAATAGATTAATTTAAACCAGGGGGTACAGTGGCATTGCTTCTTAGCTGCCAAATCAGTTCTTTATATTCAAGTAAAATTTCATGTGGCTCCCCCCTCTGGTCAAAACTAACTTTTTCTATACAAGAATACTTAAAAGAATGTGTGAGGAAACTTGATAATATGTTTGGCTAATGCGTTTTTGTCATCCAGCTTATGGATATCATATAAGTGTTGGTAAATCCTTGTTTGAAACTTCTTATTGGTTTTACCTATATAAAATGAAGTACATTGTTGGCACAAAGCTATACACCACATTAGTACTATAACAGTTCAGTCTATGTCTAAAATACATGTTCCCCCACATAGGTAGAGATACCTCCTCACCTTCCTTGATAAATCTACACTGGTTACAGTGGCCACACTTGTTCATGCACCCACCCTGTAAACCCTTCCTACATCTCTCGAGCATGGATTTAAAGAACAAATCCTTTTTGTAAACCACATTTAGTTTGTGCCCAATTTGTTCAAGGTACTCTCCATCAGCTCTAAAAATGGTCCAATTGTGGTTAATGATGTTCTTTATGCCATCAAAATGTATGTTATAAGGTAAAAATCAATGCACACCGAAAATTGATACTTTCATGTCTGTTGCTCCCCCTACCATCAGACAGTCTCCTCCTGGATTCGTTCCTAGCAGGGGGACATACATTCCTTCCTGTTTTTTCCTGGTAACCTCATTAATAATACTGTTGTGGAACCATAGGGGGTAACCCCTATTCAGCAACATTTCTTTCAGAACTGTGCATTGTTCCACAAAGACTACATCATCACTAACCATACGGGCGAGCCTTACCATTTGCCCCTTCACTAGCAATTTCTTTAGATGAACCTGACGAAATCTTTTGTAGTCCAATAGGGCACTCAAACAGGTGGGTTTCCTACAGAGATTGAATTCAAATCTCTTCTCCACCCTGTTTTTAACAATCAAAACATCAAGATAATGCAGTATATCTGCATCTACCTCCATAGTAAACTGAAAGAAAGTAGTGCTTCAATTAAGAAATGTGAAAAATTCATTCAACCTTTCTCTACCCGCTACCCAAAAAATGACTATGTCATCCAGGAAGCGTCCATAAAATGTCCAACATCTGCTAAAATCTGAGCTAAATATCTGTTGACTCTCCCAGTTGGCCAATGCAATATTGGCAAATGTAGGGGCACAAACTGCCCCCATCGCTGCCCCTTTTAACTGGTGAAACAATTGATTTTCAAAAATTATATAGCTGTTTGCCAATATCATGTCCATAAGTGCCACAATAGTAGAAACTTTGCCATTATCAACCCTTGGATGTTTGCACAGAAATTCTTGAAACATTTCTAGCCCCTCTTCATGGGGTATTACAGAATATAGATCACAGACATCTATGGCTACAAATAGCAATTCTTCAGAGTACATTTGGTTAGAAACCTTGTACAAAAAGTCCCATGAGTCTCTAAATATATAAGTATGTTCTGACAACCATTTAATGTTCTTTTCCACAAATGTTGCTAAAGGGGCCATGCTTTTGCATCAACAATCAGCCTCAATGGAGGATCATTGATGCATTTATGGGTCTTTGGTATACCAAATATGGTGGGGGGTCCTTGGGTGGGACACCTTGAGAAAGTCCAGGTCATTCAAAGTAATTTGATTATTTAATAAGTCTTCAAGCTGTAAATCAATCCTATGATGGGCAATATTCATTTTGTTACATGAAACTTTCTCATATGTATCACTCTATAAAATAGTTAACATCTTGTTAACATATTCATTTGAGTCCATCACCACAAGTCCCCCCACCTTTGTCAGGTTTCATAATCCTGACCTGTGTGAGACCCTTGATCTTAGTTAATGATTTCTCCTCTTGCATAGTCAAATTGTACACATCAAAATTGCCCCTATTTTCTTCTATAAACTTCCTGATGTCATATTCACACATTTTTTCATTAATGCTTAATAAAGGGTGTATCGGTGGGTTAAAGACACTAGGTCATTTACATGCATTCGTGCCATGCACTACTTTATTACCATGAAAAAAATATTCCTAAGTTCAATTTTCTAACAAATAGTTTCAACTGTATAATTGCATCTTCGATACTCCCAGCCCTTGCTGGCACAAAGGTCAGCCCTTTGTCAAACAAATCAGCCCACGCATTAGTAACTTCTACAGAACTATAGTTAAAAATTTTTAAATCACCAATTTTGTTTGGGACTATTTTATATTGTAGTACATCTTCTACCATCTGTAATTGCCTCTCCCCCTCCCCCTGTCATTCCAGTGGGATGAACCTCTCCAGTGTTGGTTCGTCTGGGGGTATGTTGTTTGTACTGGTTCCCCTACATGTGGTATTGATTTTGCCATACATTTTGATGGCATAAAGAACATAATTAACCACAACTGGACCATTTTTAGAGCTGATGGAAAGTACCTTGAAAAAATTGGGCATAAACCAAATGTGGTTTACAAAAAGGATTTGTGCTTTAAATCCATGCTTGAGAGATCTAGGAAGAGTTTGCAGGGTGGGTGCATGAACAAGTGTGGCCACTGTAACCAGTGTAGATTTATCAAGGAAGGTGAGGAAGTGTCTATACCTAGGTGGAGGAACATGTATTTTAGACATAGGCTGAACTGTCATAGTACTAATGTGGTGTATATAGCTTTGTGCCAACAATGTACTTCATTTTATATAGGTAAAACCAAGAACAAGTTTAAAACAAGGATTTACCAACACCAATATGATAGTCATAAGCTGGATGACAAAAATGCATTAGCCAAACATATTATCAGGTTTTCCACACATTCTTTTAAGTATTCTTGTATAGAAAAAGTTAGTTTTGACCAGGTGGGGCTACATAAAATTTTATTTGAATATAAAGGACTGATTTGGCAGCTGAGGAGTAATGCCACTATACACCCTGGTTTAAATGAATCTATTACTATAAATAGTATTTTAAAATTAAAAGCTGAATTTGTGTTTTCTTAAGGGCTTGTACATATGGGGGTATTTGTAAGTAGGAATTTTGATGCTAGATTTCAAAAACAGGCAAGGTGTTTATGTGTGTAGGTGTTTATATGTGTATAACTTTATATTGGATGTATGTATTATTTTAAGGATTAATTGAGGGGTGGAATTTTTAGTCATGTCATTTAATTGCTGTATTTACGCTTAATTGTGATTTTAAACTGTGTTCTGAAAAAGTTTGACATTGTTCTTACGAAAGCACTCAACATTTGGAATAACCTGGTGCTTGGTGACGTTTTTTGCTTCATTATCTTGTATTTCTAAGTTTTGTTTTTTGTTTTTTTATCAGTTGAAGGAAGAATGGGAGTGAAAACAGAGCTCACAGCTACAGTTGTACATGCCAGGACTTGGCTTCTTCATTTGGGAACTTGTCAGTGCCTAAAGATACTTTAAATTGGAATTGTCTGTGAACCTTGCCAGTTTGGGGAATATGGAGAGAAGATTTATGGGTAATTCGACCCAGGCTTTTAGCCAAGACATTATAACTCCTGCCCAGAGGAATCAGCAGGATATTTGTGCTTTGGATGAGCCATCTGTTGGTTTCTATGGTAACGGAAGTGTGAGAAAAGAAGAACAGGAACAGGTGTTTTCCTTGCGTGGCTGGTTAGACAGAAGTGGGAATATGGAGAGAAGATTTATGGGTAATTCGACCCAGGCTTTTAGCCACGACATTATAACTCCTGCCCAGAGGAATCAGCAGGTTATTCGTGCTTTGGATGAGCCATCTGTTGGTTTCTATGGTAATGGAAGTGTGAGAGAAGAAGAACAGGAACAGGTGTTTTCCTTGCATGGCTGGTTAGACAGAAGTGGCTTTTCTTTCAGCGCGGCTGCCCAAGAAACAGATTATGGCAGCCTTAATTCACAAATTAAGAATATTAAAGACTTGACTTTCCAGTTAAGGAAATTACAACTGGAAAATTCTTATTTGGAAGAATGCATCAAGAGGGAAGAGGTACCGAATGGCCTAAGAAGCTGGAGATACCTGAATGGACTTGTAAAAGGCTCTGAATTACCCAGTGAATTATTAGAGCTTTTTAACAAGCAAGGTTGTGAACTTTTAAACCTGCTTCTAAGACATAACAAAAAGAAAATTGATGAACGTAAAGGGACTATTGAGAGATTGGATGTTAATTTAAAGAATGATTTGTTGTTTGAATCTAGGAAATGTGATTATTTAAATGTATTTAAACCCCCGGATTCTCAAAAGCTTGCACGGAGTGCAAGATGAGTGCTGGAGTCCACGGAGGCAATATTTCTGCCGTTCGATCCAGGAACAGCCTGCAGGGGTGTGCACGAGAGCTCCAGCACTATTCCTGCATGGACTAAGCCCTAGTATGCAAATCGCCTAATTTGCAGGAGAAATCCATGCAAATGAGGTGATTTTGCAATCCAGGAAGCTTGCAATAGTCCGTGCAAGACTAGTGCTATCTGCAGAAATGTACTCACTTAGTAACCGAGTGAAACTAAAACTATGACAGCTCAAAATAAAGGATGCATATCACTGAGTAAGCATGTCAATGGCCAAGTATAAGGCCATTGGCATTGCAAACTGTTTAAAAAATTAACAAATCAACTTTTTATTTTTTTTCACCGATCTCGGCTGTTTAAGCATAGGGCAGCAGCGTGCAAACGGGATCAAGGGAAAAATAAGAAAATAAACTGAAAATGAGAATTCTAACAAAAATCAGTATTCTGCCACGCAAGTCAGTGGCAGGCAAAAGACAACTTGTCCAGTGAGTAGTAGTTGCTAAGGGGGGAGGCTCAGTGTGGGACATGTAACTATGCATTAGTAGGCAATCCTATGCAAATGAGGGAAAGGTTAGTGAATCCTAGATTTTCCCAGGGTGTGAGGCAGGTCCCAAGTGTGTAAGAGTATAAATAGCTGGGTGCAAAACTAGGATATAGGTGACATTATGGGGGTGTCAGGCATACTGTAAGTGGATTGTAGCCCTGTGGCTCGGGACTGCACCTAGCTTAGCACAGCTAAGCTGGAGGTGTGTCCAAACTGCCTAGCAATCTTTACAAAGTGTAAGCGGGTGTGCGTGCTATGCACTGGGTCTTACAGGAAGAAACAGGAAGTTAAACCAGGAAATAGCAGCTCTGTGCACATATGAGCACTCTGTTTGCGCAGCGCCACACAGGCTTAAACAGGGAGGCAATGGGAAGGGAAAACAGCAGTAGGAAGGTAATCAAGGAGAACTAGCTTAGCTGATAAGTGAAATGTATCAGAAACAGCCAATTACACAGGCAGCAGCCCAGCCCAGCACACCACTATAAGCTATGCAAACACCTGTCCCCCTTGTTTTTCCCAAAACCTCTGCACCATCGGTGTATACAGATGGGGAAATTTTACAAAATGAAAGCAAGAGAAAAAATGTTAGGGGCTGCATTTGCTATCATAAACTAGCATGTACAAGAGGCTGAGTGTGGTGAGGATGTGAATGCTGCTGAGCAACCCACAGTGAGGAGATGGAAAAGAGTGTACAGAGCCAGGATAACCTACCAAGGGCTACATGAGCTGGAGATAGTGGAGCGCTGTAGGGTGGACAGGGACCTCCTAAAGCAAATTGTTGAGCTGTGCCGGCCACGCCTCACACACATAACTAACAGAGGGGAACCCATCCCAGTGGATACCAAGGTATGTGTAAACCTAAGAATACTAGCTACAGGTACCTTCCAAAGGCCAACTGGGGATATGATGGGGATTTCACAGGCATCAGTATCCAGGCTACTCCACCAGTTCCTGGATGCCATGTCAGCATATGTCGGTGAGCACGTATATTTCCCCATCTCCCGTGAGGTGTTGGCCAGCAATATGCGTCTCTTCCACCAAATAGCAGAATACCCTGAGGTAGTGGATGCAATAGACTGCATGCACATATGCATTAAAGCACCACCATGTGAGCAGGGTAGGGTCTACATCAACCGCAAGGGCTTCCCCTCCATCAACTGCCAGGTCATGTGCGATGCCCAGGGCATAATAAAAAATGTGTGTGCTGGCTGCCCTGGAAGCTACCATGATTCTCACATCTGGCATCTGATGCAGCTGTACCAGACATTTGCCAATGGGGACATCCCACACGGTCACCTAGTGGGGGATGCTGGATACGCACTGGAACCATGGCTGATGACACCCATCAGAAATGCACACACACCTGAACAAGAACTCCATAATGAGGCACACGCACAAACACGAATCATAATAGAGCATGTGTTTGGGATGCTCAAGTCATGGTTCCAGTGCCTGGACACATCCGGTGGAGCCTTGCTGTACTCACCAACTACATGTACCCAAATTGTCCTTGTATGTGCCATGCTACACAATATGATCCTGCAGAAACAGCTGCAGCAGGAACAGCGTGGGGCAGGGCCACACAGCCCCCCACCAGTGCCAAGGCCTGCTCAGGCACAGATTGACTTGGAGGAGGAACAACCTGAGCCTGCCCCAGTAGGCAGAAGGAGGCATGCCCAGTATGCCCTGGCCTTGGCAAAGAGGCAATGCATAGCACACGCACTGACACAGTAGGGACCCAGGGAATGACACCTCTCTCTGACTCGCACATACAGTATAAGGGATGCCAAACATGACACTACCTGTGCTCAACCATGTATAGGGAGTGTACTATGTGCATCCGACATAGGCAGCCCTGCAGCACCACCCTCAATACTGGGACACCTACAAGGTAAGTGACTCACACATGCCAGTTGGGGGGGGCACATACCCAACAACAGTCACAGCCAGCAGGATAGGTGTAGACAAACACAAACAAATGATGTACTATTGCCTCTTAATGAGCCCTATGGGTAACCCCTCCCCCAGGCCTACACAGACAGACTACAGCAGGCTAGGCAGTTGGATGTAAAAATGTTGTGAAGTCTAGGAAGTCAGAAACTAATATGTAGGTAGTGAAAGCTGAGATCTGTAGTACACTGGTATGCCTCTAGCCAGCACAATAGGTAAGTCCACAGACTCAAATGGTGTACCCAACATACCAGTACAGTCCTAGCAAATGAGTAAATGTGTCAGGTGTGTCCCACCGTCCTACTTACACTTATAGTAACAGTCAGGTGTGCCCCCCCACCCCTGTGTAGAAATAGTCAGGTGTCCCCCGCTATGCAGAAATGTAGCAACAGTCAATGCCAAATGACTGATGTATACCCTGCAGACACAGCATGCTACCTGTCGATGTACAACACAAAGGTCAGCACCGCAGTACAAACTACCTGGACTTTATCCACACATGCAATATAGATGGCCATACTGGGCATGCTCAAACACTTAAACGAATGAAGGCAATGTCAGTCAACAGCATACTGAAAGGTCATACTGGGCATGCTCACACACTTAAACACATGAAGGCCATGTCTGCAAACACCAGTGGATCAGACATATCTGGCAGTTGCAGTTTTTATTGCAGACACATGTCAGTATACACCACTCCTGCCTTGCATACACAGTGGCTGGGAATACAGACATATATGTAAGGACAACACACTATAATAAGCCAAAGATAGATGGACATAGATGTGTGGAAGAGGGTGACCATGACAAGGTGGCATCTGGGCCTGTCCCACCCAGCACACAGCCAAAGGGCCCCAAATACATGAGGTGCAGGTGTCACTCACTGCAGATACTAGCCACCAGTATCTGTCAGCATGACAGACTATATGGTGCACGTGCCAGCTGTGCAACATGACTGTAGAAGGAAGTAGTCACCTAGTAGCTGTATACACGTACCTGTGGCATATGACCCCGTATGTGCCTACATGTGGCATGACAACCCCTACATGAATGGGTTATGGCCCATGCACACAACGTCCTCCCCATAGCAGTATCATGACAAGCTTGCTGAGGTCATCCAGTCTGAAATACATCTCTGGGAGAGTTGTAGCTCAGTAATTCCCATGGCGCATCCCATAACTGTGTACTGCTGTAGTGATAAACTAGTTAGGTAGTAGTTCTAACCCCAGACTTGGCAACTGTGTGAGCGTGTGTCTGAGTGTGAGTCTCTGACTGTGTGGAGAGAAATGCTTTTTAGGCCACTCACTCTCCGTACAAATCATATAATCACCTTTGGCAAGGCTGCTGATGTCACTCACCTAGCAATACACCTCTGGGAATATCATAGCCCAGTAATCTCCGTAGCGCATCCTGTAACTGCGTACTGCTGTAGTGTGATAAAGTAGTTAGGTAGGTGTTCTAACTCCAGACCTGGCAACTGTATGTGTGTTGGTGTGTGAATCTGTGTGTGTCTTACTGAATAGAGAGAAATGCTTTTTAGGCCACTCACACTCCTTACAATTCATATACTCAACTTTGGCAAGGCTGCTGATGTCACTCACCTAGAAATACAACTCTGGTAAAGTAATAGCCTAGTAATCCCTGTAGTGCATCCTGTAACTGCGTACAGCTGTCATGTGATAAAGTAGTTAGGTAGGTGTTCTAACCTCAGACTTGGCAACTGTGTGTGTGTTGGTGTGTGAATCTGTGTGTATGTCTGACTGAGTAGAGAGCAATGGATTTTAGGCCACTCACACTCCGTACAATTCATATACTCAACTTTGGCAAGGCTACTGATGTCACTCACCTAGAAATACATCTCTGGGAAAGTCATAACCCAGTAATCTCCATAGGGCATCCTGTAACTGCGTACTGCTGTAGTGTGATAAAGTGGTTAGGTAGATGTTCCAACCCCAGACTTGGCAACTGTGTTTGTGTGTGTGTGAATCTATGTGTGCATGTGTCTCTGTCTGTTTTAGACTGAGTAGAGAACAATGCTTTTTAGGGTACTCACACTCCTTAGAATTCATATACTCAACTTTGGCAAGGCTGCTGATGTCACCCACCTAGAAATACACCTCTGGGAAGGTTGTAGCTCAGTAATCTCTGTAGCGCATCCAGTAACTGCGTACAGCTGTAGTGTGATCTGGAAGCATGGTAGGGTTCCATCTCCACCCATGGCAGTTCTGGATGTTGTGTGTGTGTTTCAATGTCTGTGTATGGAGGAATGCATTATAGGCTACACACTCACAATACATATCGAATGCCCTACTTTGGCAATCCTGCTGATGTCATTCATTGTGAAATACACCTTTGGGGAAGGGTTTTTCTAGTAATCCCTGTGGTGTGTCCTATAACAGCTCCATGCTGTAGTGTGATATAGACCTTGGTCAGGGGTTCTATGCCCACATGTCACTTATGGATGTTTTGTGTGTGTCTCACTGTCTGTGTAGGGAGCAATGCAGTTTAAGCTAGTCACTCACAGTACAGTTGAATGGCCTTCTTTGGTAATCCTGCTGATGTTATTCAATGTGAAATACACCTTTGGGGAAAAAGTACTTCAGTAATGTCCATGGTGCATACTGTAACTGCGTAGTGCTGTAGTGTAATAAACTAGTTAGGTAGGGGTTCAACTCCCAGACATAACAGGTGTGTGTGTGTGTGTGTGTGTGTGTGTTTGTAACTTGTATCCTGTGTAGAGGTGGTTGTGAGTGTGTGACACCTATGGGCAATGTGGAGGGGGTTTTGCTTATTTCTTTTATGGTGGCCCTACTATATATCATAATATCAACCATACAGGGATAACAGATGTAAATTAGCTAAGAGGCTAGGGTGCAAAGCCATACCCATACATGTGACATCAAGGCTAGCCACTTGTTTGACTGTGGGAATGATACCTATTCATACAAAACGTATAGTGTGTGGGGCCTCTCAACCCCATTAATGGTGTATATGGACATATGTGTATTTGTTAATCTGCCATTACTATCTACAAATGTATGACCATATATACCTATATAGATTTATAGATCTGCTACTATATATATATATATATATATATATATATATATATATATATATATATATAAAACTATGTCCATATTCACCTACATAGATATATATCTGCGTACACATATGTAACGTGCTGTGTATATGTAGACATATAGGTGTAGACACATATATGTGTCGATTCAGGTATAGATATTGATATATATTTATGTAGTTTTAGAAATTTATATATATATATATATATATATATATATATATATATATATGTTGTATCTGTGTAGATATTAATATAGGTACACACAAATATATCTAGATGTTGGTATATATTCTCTGTACTATTGCATGACTGGAGTGGATGATATGTTTCTGCAAATATCTAATCTCTCTGTATCTTTCATGACTTTGTGGTAAATCACTTTGTCTATGGTATGCAGGGTCCTTGGTTTGAGCCTTGCAAGAGCTGTTTATTTTGTTGCTGGGCAGAACACGGCCCATTGGCTACACAGTAATTAAGGCACTTTAAAGTGGTTGTAAGCAAGTTTACGCAGAGCTAAGCATCGATCCTTGTTCTGCCTAGCAACAAAATAAACAACCTCTGCTAGGATCAAACTCAGGACCATGCACACCATAGCCCAAGTGATTTACCTGTAAGCCATTTTAGATATACATAACCCTACTGTAGTCTCAAACATATCATCCAGTCCAGTCATACAACAGTACAGAGAATGTATTCCATGTAGATGTATGTGCGTGTGAAAATATATTAATGTCTAAACAGATACAACATATATATATATATATATATATATATATATATATATATATATACACACACACACACACACACACACACACACACACACACACATATATATATATATATATATATATATATATATATATATATATATATATATGGACATACATCTGTAGATAAAGTGGGAACATAGCAGAGACATATATGTCCACATGCTCCATTAATGGGGTTGACAAGCACAAACAACATACACCATGCATGCATAGGTATCCCCCCACAGCCAAACATGTCTGCCATGCAATACACTATCAACTGTTGCAGATCCCATAACCAGGACCTTACACATCAAGGGCACAAGATGTTAACAGTACTCCATCCCACCTGTATGATGTCAGGCTGGTGTCAGTAACATTTCATGCAATAGAGTCAGGCTCATAATGACTCCCATTTTGCAGTCATCTGTTACCTTTGTTAGCCAGAGTCCCATACTGTTGGCCTGTACTTCAGAGATGTAGATGCCAAACAACAGTGGTCCCAGGACTGAACCCTGAGGTACTCCACTTGTCACTTGTCTGGGGATGGATTTGGAGTCAGTTACACCTACAGATTGAGTTCTGTCAGTAAGCCATGTGGCAAACCATTGAGTGGCATAGGGATGTATGGCCGGATTAGTATTTTACTCTATGTTTCCAGACTGGGGGATGGTGTTGAAGGGCTTGGCGAGGTCCACATAGGCTTTGTGGACTGCCTTACCCTCTCCAACAGCTATGCAGACTGAGTCAAAGCAGTCAATCATTTCAGGAGACAAGACTGGCTTTCCATGAGCCCAATCTGTGTGGGATCCAGGGTTTGAGGGTTGCCAATGTCTGTGTTCAAAACATCCCTGATAATGCATTCCTTGGCCATGCAGATCAGGCTCGTCAGACTGATGTGATGGTAGTTCCAGGGATCACAGGTGGATCCCCCCTTGTGGAGTGGGATAACTGCAGCTGTGCGCCACTCAGTGGGCACCAGGCCTGATGCGAGGCTATGATTACACATGACAGTTAGGTGAGTTGCCATTCCATTTTGTAGTTCATGTAGTACACAGCCCAGGATGTCATCTGGTCCCATGGATGCTGTATTGTTAGTTGTGGGTTGTGCATTTTCTGCTTGTGTGGCCATGATTGCTGGGCAATGGAACCCTTTATGTATTGACATGGGTCCTTTTGGGGGTGTGAGGGGGTGAATGTGGCACTAAATCAATCTGCCAGAATATTGGCATATTCCGTGGGAACAGTCTATGTAATGCCATTCTGTTGGAGCTCAGAACAGTTCTGAGCATTGCCAGTTAGAATTCGGGCATAACTATGGAATGGTGTGTGGCTGTCTGTGGAATCTGTGGTGATTTTAGTTACATAATCAGCTTTGGAGGATTCCATGAGGGATCTCAACATCTTACTGGAGCTGATAAGGGAGTTGTTTGCATCCTTGGATTATCCTTTTTCCTTCAGCAGTGTCTACCGTCTGTTGTATACTCTGTTAATGACAGGAGACTACCAGACTGGCTTGATTATTTGGGAAGTGAGCGTCATGGTTCTATGTGGGATGTCAGGAATCATGCACAAGTGGCTGTGCTCATACAGTGCCTTAGTGCAGGATTCATCAGTTGAACTGTCAGCTCCTGTCCCCATGGGTGTCACAAACATTGTCACTTCTGCCTTGAGTAGCATGGAGTTGGCCTTGGAGAGGTCTTTTATGGTTTACAGACAACTGTATATACATTCTTTTCACATGTTCAGTTTGACTAGCCTATGGTGGGATCAATTTAATGGAACTGCAGTCCCATGTACTGTTGTGATGGCTGATTGGTTAATTACTGTGACTATAGTGTACAGGGTCCTGGGTTAATGACCTGCAAAGGCAGGTTATATTTGTTCTGGCCAGGACAGTGGTTAATACATACAGATTAATTAGGGCAATTTAGGTTAGTCACACTCAATACAACTCAAATGCCCTACTTTGCCAATCCTGCTGATGTCAGTCACTGTGAAGTACACCTTTGGGGAAAGAGTACTCCAGCAATCTCTGTGGTGTGTGCTATAATAGCGTAATGCTGTATTGTGATATGGAACTCTGGTAAGGGTTCTGTTCTCACACATGGGAGTTGTGGATGCTTTTGTGTCTCTTCCTATGCCTGTGTAGAGAGCAATGCATGCTTGGCTAGTCACACTCACTACAATTCATTCATTCAACTTTGGCAGTCCTGCCGATGTCACTCACTGTGAAATAAACCTTTGGGGAAAGAGTACTCCAATAATCTCCGTGGCACATTCTGTAATGGCCTAGTGCTGTAGTGTAATAACTAGTTAGGTAGGACTTCTAATCACAGATGTGACAGGTGTGTGCGTGTATGTGTCTTAATGTGCTGATGTATGTTATTCATGTCCTGTGTGGAGGTGGTTGTGAGTGTGTAACAACTGGACCCAATGTTGAGTGTGTCTGTAAAATTTCTTATATGGTGCCCCTAGCATGAATCACAATATCCACCATGCAGGGATAACAGATGTGATATCGGTACATAGTCAGTCATGGGTTCAAAACCTGGGACTGGTAGGTGTATGGCACAAACATGCTCACATGTTACTCTTCCCAACCCACCCTGACTTATCTTTGTCTCTGTCTGCCTCTCTCACTCCTTCTATGGTGGATGTGGAGACTTATACCTGCTTTGCTTAGGCAACAGCATGTGTATTGTCAGTGATGCTCATGATCAGCTGATGGCTTCTGCACAGATTACAGCCCTCCTCTAGCTGATTGCATGTGGAACAGCTGTGGTAACATTCCCATAGCCAATTGCATGGAAACACACTCCAATATCTAGGAACATCTTGTTGGTTTTGGGCCATTTCATTCACTGTGAGCAGGAACTAGAGCTGTTGTTTGGCAAACAGCATCACAGATGGATTGGGGACTTATCTCTGACAACATACACTGTGGAAACAGGCCTACACACAGGAGGGGGATTTGCCTGTCCTGAGTACAGACTATAAGTGCTGCTATACTGCATTTGGGGTACTATTGGCTTGACAAGATGTGTGTGGATATGGCTGTCCTACATGTTTTAATACTTGTCATGTCAGTGCTATGTTTATGAGGAATCCCCATCTGTAGGGTCATCTTCAGATTGGGCAGTGTGTGGTGCCTTGTGTTCCTTGTGCTACCCACAGAGCACCTGTCTCTCAGAAGATAGTGTGAGGATTGCAGTCAGTAGATGGTCACAGCTGGTAGAGTTAATTATGTCATATCCCTCATAGGACATATGTTGCATCAAATCCTGTTACGACAGGAAATGTTTGAGGTTGTCACAGTGACATGTTAATATTGGGCCTGTGTTTGTGCCTCCAGCCACAACCCTGCCAACCTTTGTACATATGTCATGCAGTAGGGGGTGCATATGTTCTGTACACCATACTCAGTGACAGCATATCTGATAAGCCAGTGAGATATCAGACTGCTACATGCTATGTATAGTAGGGGTTATTTTTGAGGACATAGCCTGGGCATTCTGTGGTTGTGTGTACAGTACTGAGGTATGTGTAAGACTGGTAATTGTTGACAGTGTGTGTATAGTGCATATGTACCTTGGCCTGTGTAGAGACTGTGGTAGATGTCATTGTTCTTGGTCCTGTTCTATCTGATGTTACATGCTGCTCCACTGTATGTCACCCTATCAGCTTACATGTTTATAGGGGTGAACACACACATGTCCCAAACCACGGACAGCCATCGGACCACACTGTGTAGTGACCCAGTATATGTAGGGTTGTTGTGTGAGTGGCTCATATGAGGATGGTGTACATCAGATAGTCCATATACTGTGATAGTACTCTAGCTTACCATATGTGGCTGTGGCTGTGTTCAAATTGGTTGTGTTTTGCACTTTCACACAAGTGCCTGTTACTCTGTGATGCAACATGCCTGTAGAGCCTGCTAGCTATGCAGGTACATGTGTTTTCCCACATAGGAGATGTAGCCCAATGTTGAGTCATTCTGCCTGTAACCTGCACTGTGCTTTGTTAGATGCCTAGCAGCTTACTGTACTTATCCAGTGAGATGTCATGTCCAGATACTTGCCAGATATACTGCTGTCTGGCCACCATGACAGTCATGTATGTCAGACAAAGTAGTGGGATGCTGTTCAGATGTATGTCAGTAACTAGTGGATAGTATGTGGCCATGGCACCTCTGTACCAGTGGTTATTATGTGTCAGGACAGACAGGAGTGTATAAATGCATAACCTATGGGGGCAAATGTATACCAGTATGTACGTGTTATACCCATCTACATGGCTGGTAACATCCACATTGACAGGCCTGGTCCACATGTCTTGCATGAAGGGGTTCTGTGTATACCCCTGGACTGACACAAGTGTGTCAGACTGTCCACATATATTGGCCATATCGCAGCTGTAGTCCACAAGGGTGTTACTGTGCTAGCAGTGGTACTGTACTATGATGACCATAGGATGTCTGTAAGTAGCCAATGGCGCACATGTTAACAGCAGATGTGGCCTCCCACACACACCATTTCTGTGAAGACAATCCCTACTACAGTAGCAATAGTCTACAAATATACTGAGAGGTTGGGACTATCAGGGCTGAGGTAGGGCTCCACTCCATGTGCAGGACATATGGTGAACATACATGTATATATAATTATACATATATCCATATAGATATGTACACATATACATATCTTGCTTACTGTATGACAACAGTTTTACACATATATGCCTGTGTTCCAGCCTCTGTCCTCCACCTACATACCAGGCTTTGCACATATGACATGCTGTCAGGGGTTGTTATATAGTGAGCTGTGAGTATGTCATGCTGTCATTCCTGCCATCACTCCACTGCTGTTGTGTCCCCCACACATACTGGGAGGTTGGGGCCATATATGTGTGGGATTCACTTACACAATACATGTGTGCCCTAATGCACTCCAGAGGCCAGTGTATGTTACAGTGGTATATGGCCGAGTAATAGTGAGTGTAGGGGGGTGCACCATGACTAACCTAGGCTGTTACAACATGTGTGGGTATCTGGGATAGGCTGCCTTAAGGTATCTGGATGTACTTTACCATACAATCCACCTTGGTTAAATGCAGGCCTACTGCCTCCTGTCATACGGGATGCTGTGTTTGTCAGTGTGATTGTGATGGTGTCAGGTATGTCTTGTTATGTAACAGATACATCCCATTGTGTTAACTGGGGTCTGACCCCCCCTAGGGATTGTGTACAGAGTGTAGATAGAGTCTGCTGACCTATACATCTGCATTACGTACTGGTGATTGTCTGGTATGCTGTGGCCCAGTCTGTCATTACTGAGGTACTACTTGGAGGCCTCGGCCTGGACAGCAACATATGTCAACCTTTCCAGACTACTGTATTCGTATAACTGTTTCACAGTTGCATTACACTGCTCATATGGATTTCAGTGCCTAAATAGCTATATGACATGGCATAGACAACTGTCATAGTACACAAATAAAGCTTTCACATTCATTTATGCACACCTGTGTGTGGTGTTATACCCTTTGATATCTCTGTGGGTATATGTTGCAGGCTATGAATGCCATTCGTATGGGTGGCTCATACAGTTTCCAGTTGGTAAGGTGGTGACTGTAGGGATACTGGCTGCTCCATATTGTGTGCATATACTACATATGTATATTACTGTACAAATCTCTGTGTGTGTATGTGTAGTCACATATATATGTGTGTGTATATATATATATCTATATATATCTATATATATATATATATATATATATATATATATATATACATACACCTGTATCTGCATATATGTGTCTGTGTATATGTATCCTAGGGATGGCCATGTCATGTCTGGTCCTGGTTATGGGATCTGTCACACTTGGTACTGTATTACAGGGGAGTTGTTCTTGGCTGAGGAGGTATACCTATACGTACCAGACATATATTGTGTGGGGCCTGTCAATCCCATTAACATTGCATGAGGACATATATGTTTTGTTATTTCCCCATTATCTACAGATGTATGTCTATATATGCCTATATATGTATCTATCTCTCTCTCTGTATATATATATATATATATATATATATATATATATATATATATATATATATATATATGCTGACATAATTATATAACCTGCCATATATATTTAGACATGTAGATGTGGACGTATATATCTATAGATGTAGGCATTTGCATGTTTATATGTTCATATATATTTATATGTGACTATATACATATATATATATATATATATATATATATATATATATATATATATATATATATATATATATATATATATATATATATATATATATATATATATATATATATATATATATATACATATATCAATATGTTGTAACCATTTAGACATTAATATATTTACTCACACACATACATCTACATGTTGGAATACATTCTCTGTACTGTTGAATGACTGGGCTGGATGATATGTTTGTGAATACATCAAGGATATGTATATCTGAGATGGCTTAGTGGTAAATCACTTTGGCTATGGTGTGCAGGGTCCTGGGTTTGATTCTAGCATAGGCTGGTTATTTTGTTGCTAGGGAGAACAAGGGCCATTGGATACAGTGTGATTAAGGCACTTTTGAGCAGTTGTAAGCAGGTTTGCGTGGGTTTGCGTGACAGTAAGCACTGCCAACCTCTGCTTATGTTTTCTTACAGTCAGTTGGCTTCAGATTTCTCAACCTGTGTAGGCATAGCTTACCCTCGCACAAACCCGCGCAAACCCACTTACCGCTGCTCAGCAGTGCTTACTGCCACTTACCCCCATGCTAATTCCTTTAAAAGAAAAGAACAAGGGGTTGATAGGAAAGTGGTGAAAAATGGGGCACAAAGAGGTAAAGACAGTAGGGAAAATAGCTAGGCATGTGCAGGAAGGGTATAGGAAAGGTCCATAGCTGCCCATTTCTTCTACAGCAACAGCTGTTCATATACACTATATTTGTAGGTACTTTTGGACCCTCAAACCCCTGGGAGAGGGATGAGGACAACTTATATTCATTGTGATGCCAATTAGACCAGATTACATGTATCCAGTGGACACGTGTACAAAATGGACAGCTATTTATGGGGCAAGATTTTTTTGTGGGAGCAGATTGCCCTTTTTTTTTCAGGTGAGAGTGGGATGTTGGGGAAGGGTAGTAGGTATATTTTGGGATGGAGGTTGGGTAGGTTAACAGACAAGACACACAAGACGCATACATGGCCGGTATATGACACATGTGGGGGGTAAACACCTTGGACAAGGAGGGGTGTTTGGAAGTCACAAGCCCATGAGCCCCCAACTGGAAACAGTGGGACTGAGGTCCTCACCCATGGGCAGTCATCACTGCACCTTCACGGCTCCGAAGGTGGCTGTGCTGGGGGCTGTGTAGGAGGGGCAGGCTCACCCTCTAATAACGCCACTTGGCCCTAAAGCTGGCGTAGACGCTGTTGATACTCCAGATCAAACTCCCTACTCACCATGGCCCGGACCTGTTGATGGGTGACAGGTTCCCCTCCACGCCCACTCCAAGGGGGGGCGAGCCCCATCCCCTGCAGCGGTTCCTCCCGAAGGTGGTGCAGGGCCCACAGAGGAGGAGGTCCCAGGCTGGGCCCCAGAAGTGCTGGTGCCCGGTGCCATGGCCCGCTGAGGTGGGAGAGGTGGGTCCACTGTGACTGTCCTTCCCATACAAGCTTTGTTGTTACAGGTTTATGGTAGATATGGGTTAGTAACAGTTAACAGCATTCAGGATTAGTTATAACAGCATGCATAGGTATTCCCATTATCCAGACACACCAGATTTAACACAGTTGCAGAGCAAGCAGAACACATGCATATATGGAACAACAGTTGCCATTACAGGAGCATGTGGATTTCACTGATGGCAACAGGCCACCAATATGGGTTTATTTTAACATGGCACATGCATAGAAACAAATGCAAATATTTATTAACCATTAGGACACATGTCCCTAAAACGTTTGTAGTGTACACATACCAGTTGAGGAGTGTCTTTGGGTTATTATGCACATATGGTAGGGGTGAGAGAGAGGATTCAATTAACAGCTAATATATCCTTGTAGTTTTCGCAACATTCTTAGTCACCACAGTGATCTTTTTCTTACATGTATTATTACACTACTCAATGGCCTTATATTGTACACTGGTATGTTTATAGATTATTATATATGTGACCTGTGTCTTAAATACAGGTGTGACAAGTGTTAATGCAACATATGTTGAAAATTGCTGTCATACACATTGGGTGAGGTGCTAGAATGACAGGTTTGTTTTTATATACATTCTCTATGTACACATCTGACTATCAGTTATATGTCATTGACAACTGCCTACATTTCTTGAATCATCACACTGAACTTTCAGGGGAACAGGGTACCAAGCTGGTGATATGGGCCATTTATCTGGACATGTTGGACAGATTGGAACAGTTGTGGGGTATTAATATGCATACAACTTACAATTTGAACATTCAAGCAAATTCTGTACAGTTGTTGGGTGTAATTATGCATACAGCTTTCTATCTGAACATTGTATCCCAGTCTGTACGGTTGTGGGGTATGATTATGCATACAACTTTGTAGCATTCCCAGGAGTCAAACCCCTGCTGTGTGTGACAAAAAATTATTGCTAACATCACAGTACACTGTGCTATCAGGAAATTGATGTACAGCTTTTGACTGTTTTCTGTCTAAGTCTTCCTAACTTGCATGATATGTCTGACCTCTTGGCACTTCCAACATTGTTATGCAGAACTTCATACCCATTTTATCTGCATACCACAGTGTGGGTGACACTGCTTACGATACAACAGTACTATTTATAGTATGGAACAGATTGCAAACATATGAGAGAAGAGTAAACAGAAGCACTCCAGGGGTTATACCTTTATTCACAGACTATTAACACATTTATTTCTACTGGTACAACACTTTCTAAGGCTCTTATAACCTTTGTTATGACAGCACATGCAGACTGATTAGTAACCTTCCTCGCAATGCAGCCTTTGCAGCCTAGCATCGTGGGATTGCTGGTTCACAGCCCACTCATCTGCAGCTGTCAGAGAAATGCATTAATATTTAGCCATACCTATCCATAGTATACACAAGCTAAGCAATTATTTGCTACTTAGTAGAATGTGTACTTACTGGGGCATTAGCCATCTGTCGACACTCCTGGATTCACTGTTCCAGGACATCCCCCCTCCATCGCTTCAGGTCAGCATGATGGTGCCTGACCTGCTCACCAGTCCGGGGGATACCTGTGGCACTGGTGAGGTCATGGGCAAGACTGTCCCAGGCCTCCGTTTTGTACTGTGAGCCCTGGTACTGGCCCTGCAGTAGTTTCTGATCATGGTGTTTTACCAGGAGCCATACCATTTATTTTGACTCCTGGATACCCCAGCACTGCGCTCTGAATCGAGTGCCTTCACCCACACCAGCCTTTCTGCATGCAGTGGAAAGCTACAACCAGTTATGAGATGTATTCCCACCTGTGGGGTTTAAATACAACCATTTTCCAACACTTTGCCATGATTGGCCAGTTTTGAAAAGGCTAAGCTATGGGCACACCTGCTTACATAAGGTTGGCACTGTTTAAAGAGGTATACCACTATGGAGATTGAATTGGCTCCCCTACATATTGCTTACACTTACTAATATGAGCTGTGCTGCGGTTAGCATTGCTTCATAGTTGATATCACTATATTTGCCATTTGGCAATGATTTATTCTTCATTACAGGTTATATATTGTCTTGTATTCATGTGTACATACACTGTATGGGGTCCTGGGAACTTCAGTACTTTATTACCATAACACCTCAAATCTATGCTTACTGCAGTACTCCAGTTGACATATTTATGTTCTGTGTTAGGTTATCCAACATCACACTGTATATAGATTCAGTCCACATGTTTGGTTTGATTTTCCTGTGGTGAGGATTAGTTTGCTGATACCTCATGCATAGCTATTGCTATGATGGCTTAGTGGTTAAGTACTGTGATTATAGTGTACAGGGTTCTGCGTTTGAGCCTTGTAGAGGCAGTTTATTTTGTTGCTGGACAGAACATGGGCCATTGGATCCTGAGTGATTAAGGCATTTTAAAGCATTTGTAAGTGGGTTTGCACGGGTGTGTGCAACGGTAAGCACTGCTAACCTCCGGTTACAGTTTCTTACACTCAGTTAGCTTCTACTTTGCTTAATCTGTGTAGGCAATGCTTACCCCCGCACAAATGCACTTACATACGCTTACTAGTGCTTATATATGCTTACTACTGCTTATTTGTGCTTAAATCTGCTTACTAGTGCCTTATTCATTATGACACTGACACTTCACATGTACATTTCATACAGTACTCCAGTTCACATTTAAATAATATTGTGTAGGTTATATGGTAAAAAGATGTAAAATTATGTTCATATACAGATTTCACATGGAAAATGATATGTGTTGCAGTGGGACTTGAACCGGGAATGCCTGTTCATTAGGCGGATGCTCTAACCACTACACTATTGATGTGCTGCTTCATTTGCATATATATTCCTTGTTATCCTCTTTAGCCTTTTCAGCTGTTTTAACCATAGCTAGGCGATGGGCACACCCACGCACCTACGGTTAGCTGTACTCGGGGTTTTAAAAAAAATCAATGAAAGGGTCTCTTCGCTTTATTTAAATGTACTATTGCGGTTGAACACATGGGGACTGTTAGTGGGGATGCGGACACCTATGATTGGTCTCGCTCATTTATTTACACTTTTTTCTGTTCTACTTTGCAGGGGCGTGTTTATTCTGAGAGCTTTGCCCTCAGACACGCCCCCTGCACTCAGACACACTCCGTGTAGCATTAGAAGTTCAGGCAGCGTGTCTTCATTAATATGTATGGCGTGCTGCCGTCCTCCTCTTAAACTGCTGCTTCCATGCAGGACTAAATTAGTCCTGCACGGAAGTTTAGTAAATCTGGGGGAAGATATTGAGAGTAAGATTGATGTACTTAAAAACAAAAAAGCAGATAAACTGTGGAGGGATAAAAGGTTTATGAAGCAGGAAAAGCTTACCCTAGTCCACCCGAGGCCCAAATGGGCACAGTAATAACAATAATAATGACAGTAATGTGAATTTGACTACTGGGAGGGGGTATTTTAGAGGGAGATGATGAAGACAGTTCACCTGCTAGCCCTTTAGAGTCTCTGCCCCTGAGGAGGTCAGAGAGACTTATGAATCAGAGGCAGAGACAGGAACCACATGTAGGGGGAACCAGTACAAACAACATACCCCCAGAGGAACCAGCACTGGAGAGATTCATCCCACTGAATGGCAGGGGGAGGGGGGAGACAATTACAGGTGGTAGAAGATGTACCACAATATAAAATAGTCCCAAACACAATTGGTGATTTTAACATTTTTAACTACAGTTCTGTAGAAGTTACTAATGCATGGGCTGATTTGTTTGACAAAGGGCTGACCTTTGTGCCAACAAGAGCTGGGAGTATCGAAGATGCAATTTTACAGCTGACACTGTTTGTTAGAAAATTGAACCTAGGAATATTTTTTCATGGTAATAATATAGTGCACGACACAAATGCATGTAAAAGACCTAGTGTTCTTAACCCACTGCTACACCCTTTATTAAGCATTTATGAAAAAATGTGTGAATATGACATCAGGAAGTTTATAGAAGAAAATAGGGGCAATTTTGATGTGTACAATTTCACTATGCAAGAGGAGAAATTGTTAGCTAAGATCAAGGGTCTCACACAGGTCAGGATTATTAAATTTGACAAAGGTGGGGGACTTGTGGTGATGGACTCAAATGAATATGTTAACAAGATGTTAACTATTTTATACAGTGATACATATGAGGAAGTTTCATGTAACAAAATGAATATTGCCTATCATAGGATTGATTTACAGCTTGAAGACTTATTAAATAATCAAATTACTTTGAGTGACCTGGACAAGGTGTCCCACCCAAGGACCCTCACCATATTTGGTATATCAAAGACCCATAAATGCATCAGTGATCCTCCAATGAGGCCGATTGTTGATGAAAAAGTCTCTAAGATGCTTCCTTTAGCAAAATTTATGGAACAAAACATTAAAGGGTTGTTGTCAGAATGCAGTTATATATTTAGAGACTCATGGGACTTTTTGTCCAAGGTTTCTAACCAAATTGCTATTTGTAACCATAGATGTCTGTGATCTATATTCTGTAATACCCCATGAGGAGGGGCTAGAAATGATTCAAGAATTTCTGTGCAAACATCCAAGGATTGATAATGGGAACATTTTACTATTGTGGCACTTATGGACATGGTATTGGCAAACAACTATATGTGTCTGTGTCTTTCGGCTTTTCCCGGTTAGGGGTCGCCACGCGTAATTCTGGTCCGCTAATGATTGGCAGTTGATTTTTATGTACCGGCTTGCCAGGCCTGATGCACAACCTTCAACGAAGGTGCGCCCATTCACGCATGTGTCCACACAGAAGACGCTCTAGCTGAGAATTGAACCGGACATCGTCTTACTGTGAGGCGACAATGCTACCGCAGCACCACCACCTTGAAAATCAATTGTTTCACCAGTTAAGAGGGGTAACAATGGGGGCAGTTTATGCCCCTAAATTTGACAATATTGTATTGTCCAACTGGGAGAGTGAACAGATATTTAGCTCAGATTTTAGCAGATGTTGGACATTTTATGGTGCTTCCTGGATGACATAGTCATTTTTTGGGTAGCGGGTAGATAAAGGTTGAATGCATTTTTCGAATTTCTTAATTCAAGCACTACTTTCTTTCAATTTACTATGGAGGTAGATGCAGATATACTGCATTATCTTGATGTTTTGATTCTTAAAAACAGGGTGGAGAAGAGCTTTGAATCCAGTCTCTATAGGAAACCCACCTATTCTAATGCCCTATTACACTACAAAAGTTTTCACCCAGTTCATCAAAAGAAATTGCTAGTGAAGGGGCAAATGGTAAGGCTAGCCCGTATGGTTAGTGATGATGTGGTCTTTGTGTAACAATGTACAGTTTTGAAACAAATGTGCTGAATAGGGGTTACCCCCAATGGTTTCTCGACAGTATTATTAACAAGGTTACCAGGAAAAGACAGGAAGGAATGTATGTCCCCCTGCTAGGAACGAATCCAGGAGGGGACTGCCTGATGGTGGGGGGGGGGGACAACAGACATGAAAGTATCAATTTTCATTGTGCATTGATTTTACCATATAACATACATTTTGATGACATAAAGGACATCATTTACCACAACTGGACCATTTTTAGAGCTGATGGAGTGTACCTTGAAATAATTGGGCACAAACCAAATGTGGTTTACAAAAAGGATTTCTGCTTTAAATCCAGAGATGTAGGGAGGGTTTACAGGGTGGGCTATGAACAAGTGTGGCCACTGTAATCAGTGTAGATTTATCAAGGAAGGTGAGGAGGTTTCTATACCTAGGTGGCGGAACATGTATTTTAGACATAGACTGAACTGTCATAGTACTAATGTGGTGTATATAGCTTTGTGCCAACAATGTACTTCATTTTATATAGGTAAAACCAAGAACAAGTTTAAAACAAGGATTTACCAACACCAATATGATATTCATAAGCTGGGTGACAAAAATGCATTAGCCAAACATATTATCAGGTTTCACATGCATTATTTTAAGTATTCTTGTATAGAAAAGGTTAGTTTTGAACAGGGGGGCACATGAAATTTTACTTGAATATAAAGAATTGATTTGACAGATAAGGAGTAATGCCACTGTACCCCCTGGTTTAAATGAATCTATTACTATAAATAGTATTTTAAAATTAAAAGCTGAATTTGTGTTTTCTTAAGGCTTGTACATATAGGGGTATTTGTAAGTAGAAATTTTGATGGTAGATTTCCAAAAACAGGCAATGTATTTATGTGTGTAGGTGTTTATATGTGTATAACTTTATATTGGATGTATGTATTGTTTTAAGGATTAATTGAGGGGTGGAATTTTTAGTCATGTGACTTAATTGCTGTATTTAAGTTTAATTGTGATTTTAAACTGTGTCCGGAAGAAGTTTGACATTGTTCTTACGAAAGCGCTCAACATTTGGAATAAACTGGTGTTTGGTGATGTTTTTCGCTTCATTATTTTCTTTTTCTAAGTTTTTATCATGGTGTGTGAGAGAGCATGGATTCAAGGTTCTTAATATAGTTGCATCTCTCACATGTTGAGTTTATGTGGACTAGGATTAGAAGGTTATCGGTGAACATGAGGCAGTAGCTACACTTCCTCAGGATGCCCATGTTGACCAAACTGGCTGGGGAAACCATGGGAAATTGTCCGTCCCTAGTGTTAGGTAAATTTATATGGTCAGGAAAAGAGGTCACACTTAGGAATGGCTAGTGGATGAGAGGTGTGTTGGTACCTCTGAGGCTAGGCTTAGTGTTCCACCTGATTGTAGAGCAGGGCTGCAAAAAACCTCTGGAGGACCGCAAGCTAAGTGGTAAGAGAAAATTTAACCAGCAAAATGTTTGCGTCTAAGCTACCAGTGGTGACCACCGCTATGTGGCAGTGCACGATGGAATACTACATGCAGACAAGTACAAATGCAGGCTTTAAATAAAACACGAGATAATCCTTTTAACTCAAAGTAGCCAGTAAAGACACTCTCTCTGAGCACTACTCCAATCACCATCGATAACATGGGACCAAGACAGCACTCTCCTTCCACAAGGGTGCAGAAGGGCTTTCACCTACAATGATGGCTTGAATTTGATAATCAGAAGTTACAAAACAGACCTAGAAACAGCAAACCTGGAACTGAGCTATGCTACAGCTGAACTAGTACAGTATACAGTAAAATGTGGCAAAACCAGTTCAGACAATTCAAGCAAACAGTAGAATGCAAACACAAATTTAACGTGCAATATAAGAGTAAAGGCAGGCACTTATAGTTGTTTGGAAACAACAGATGCCTCATATCATTCAGTATCTCAGTGAAGAGCTGGTTTTAGTGCTCAAGTGACACCAAATAGTCTAGATTCAGCAAGTCTGAATCTAGCCTATTCTATAAAATGCCTAAGTACTATAAATTTAAAGTGTGTAAAATCAGTCACAACAGCAAAAAACAGTTTAAATAAAGCAGCAATTCACCAGCAATTTCCAGCTTAGAAGGGTGTAGGCCACACTCTCCTATGACAAGAGTCTAGACTACAAACCTTCTTAATGTAAAACAACTGGTTTTAGAGTCCAGGTGCTTAAGCCAGAACTAAGACACTTCAGAAGATAGACACAATAGGCTTTCAACCAACAATTTCCACCTTAGAAGGGTGTAGGCTATCCTGTCCTGCCACAAGAGTTTAGGCCACAAATCTTCCTAATGTAAAATAATTGGTTTGGAACCCAAGTGCTTAAACTGGCACAAAGACACTTAGAACAACAGGCACAATAAGCCTTCACCCAGCAATTTCCAGCTCAGAAAGGCAGAGGCCACCCTCTCCTCCCACAAGAGTGCAGACTGCAAACCTTCTTAATGTAAAATAACTGGTGTGAAGGCCTAGTCCTTAAACCAGAACTGAGAGACTTAGAATAACAATTGCAATTTAATCAGGCAACTAACAGGCAATAATAAAGGCAGCAGAATAAATGCAATTGAACACTTTAAGAACACGCAACACAAGCAAAAGTAAAGTAATAAAGTAGGAAGAGACACATACAGTAAAAGCAGCTGAATAAAGTGTATTTTTTTAGGCTACTAATGAGAAGTAATAAATGCAGCAGAATAAATGCAAATGAACACTTTTAAGAGCAAGCAGCAAAAGCAAAATAAAGTAATAAAGTAGGAAGAGACACAAATACAGTAAAAGCAGCTGAAACGTGTTTTTTCTTTTGTTTTTAAGTAGAAAGGGAGGAGACAAGAAGATAATTCAAGGTTAGGGAAATAAGGCAGTGGGCCTTCCCCCAAGTGATCTCACTGTGTTCAACAGAATGAGCTGATGCAATGGGACTGGGAGGAGTGTCCAATATCAAATTTATAGTAGAGGCGGGCAACTCAAAAGCCACCAAGTTTTAAGAACACAACAACAGTTGCTTGGGTGGGTGGGAAAAACAAAAAATCAAGACAGAATCAGAACAGAAAAAGGAATCCTGCAGTAAAGTTCACAACCCTGAGATATGATCACAAACCACAGCCTTTGAATACTGTTAAAACAAGAACCTAAGACCTGTGTCTCAGAGATTGCCCCTTCTTTGGAACAGGCTTCCTATTCACCTTAAGCACAGCCCTTCCCTAGCTCTCTTCAAATGCATTTTGGATCAATGGTTGGGGGCTCTCAAATTCACACCTGGTGCAGTGCCTATGTATTTTATGGACCGGAGCAATCTGTAAGATACTCAATGCACAGGCAAAGATCCATACCATCCTTTTGCTCCTAGGGGCTATATATTGGGTAAAATTGGATTATATTGGTTAGGGTTGTAAGGGCCCTTAAGCCTTTAGCCTACTAATCTCCAATGAACCTATGAACCTATAAAGAACTCACTAAAACAATAGTTTAAAAAAGGCAAAACTTCAATCTGCATAAAATATGGTATCAAAACAATGTGACAAAACCTTATACAACCACATCGAGAAGATGAAGGGAAACAATGTTGTATGCTAGAACAAAATGGTATCACCAAAACAGAGGAAGTTACAGCTGACATACTAGCATATAGATTTCATAACCATGCAAAAATAAACAATTTGCTTGGTTACATGAACTAATGCATGTTTTTGGTGCTGTTTATATGTTTAATCTCTCTAGATTGATCTTATGTCTGTGGATGCTGCAGATATTGATAGTTCTCTGTTCTTACTGTGCTGACATCTAAATGACTGAACATATTTTAGTTGGCATGTGGAATAATAATAATGATAGCATTCCCTATTAATGGCAAATGTTTGGCATTGCAGTATATAGGATAGAAATGAAACAGGCGTGACATATTTAAACATGGACTCAGAGGTAAATAAGATAGAGGATCATGATCAGGTCACCAACTAGAACCGGTTTGCTATGTGTTTGAGAAATAGATTCAAAGAAATTCACTTGAGAGTGAAGCTAGTGAGGTGAATTTCTTGCAATCCATTTTGAGAACAAATAACAAACTGAACTTATGACTTTAGACCACATCATAATGCTAATATTTGGGATGTAGTATAGTACATAAGGAGGTAGTGTGTATTGTTTAACAGCTTTTGAAGCTGTAGCACCTCACGCTAAGACACAATGGTAGCTCAAAAAGTTTTAAAAGCTGCTAGACACTTTCCTCTGCCTTGCATTTTAGTAATTGATTCTATGGCATTGTGAAGTGTGCTACTGCTTTAAAGCTGTCACTAAGTTTCCAATGCTGTCCTGAGTGAATGCCATGTGTAGGTCTGTGTGAGGTTTGCTAATAACACAAGTTCATAGCTAAGCACCTTATTACAAGAAGCTTGCTATAGTGCAGTGCTTATTTATGGATCTTGCTATAACAAGTTACTTTTCTTAGTTTTGCAGTGTAAACAGATCTGTTTTATATGGAAGGCATGAGACAGTGGAGATGTTATTACTGTAATGTTCTGACTTACGCAGAACAGCGGTTAGTCAGGGACTTTGTTGTGCTCTGAAATCTCTGTTATATACAAAATGTTTATTTTGTATATCAAAATGTTTTGAAATTCATCTCAAATATTTTAAGTTATATCAGATTATCAGCATTGACAGCACTTTCTCTTTAAGAGACAGATAGAGGACAGCTGTACTAGATAGATATTGAAAAATGTTCCCAGCACTTGGAAAAAAATGACAGATTTATTCATATGATGCTCACTAGGGACTTTATCTGGATATTTATGTCAACTCTATTGAGATTCTGATCTGAATTTTACTGTCATGCTTTTAATTGCATAGATTATATCAAAGCAGTGATATCATAACATTATAAATTTATTCTGCTTTTGGTGAACAGTTAATTATTTTGAGCTAATGCAGTGTGGTCATAATAAATACATTTAAAACATAACTGGCAGAGAGCTAAATATAAATAAATAAATGCATTTAAAACATAACTGACAGAGAGCTAAATATAAATAAATATATACATTCAAAGCATAACTGACAGAGAAGTAAGTGCAAAGAAATAAGTGCATTCAAAAAATAACTGACAGAGAGCTAAATATACATTTATTTACTGGCAAAAATGGATGAATATACAGCTAAACTTCTGCCTACAAATTCACCCAAAGGCATTCATCACAATAATGAAATACTAGAACATGTAAGTTAAAGACAATACATATCTAGTTTCAGGAAAAAAATGTACAGCTGACTGAGACATGGACTGCATTTATGCCCTTCATGTATGTTTCTGTTCTGCAACCACTGAGAGCCCATCTTACCCTGAGCAGTGAAGTGACCATGAGAATGTTAAGCAGGGGAACTGATTTGTGGGCCAGATGGTTACAAGCTTCAGTTTCCATTCCCTTAAGTCACGTTTCATTTGTATTTGGCTCTGTATCTTGTAGTGGCAGGATCTCTACTCTGAAGCACATAAAACTGCATTCTGCATTCATTAGAAATGTTCTTTTAACGTGGATGTTATTTTTTTAGCTTCAGGATCTTGGCTGCTCACATCAGCACTTATTGCTCTTTTAATAAGAAAAGGAGGCAGCTTTATGTGTGCATGGTTACAATGGACCAGATGCTTTGACTTGTGCCCATCTGTTTTGTGATAACATTAAGCAGCTTCAAAGCAGCTTTTTGCCTTTTCAGCAATTTGTGTTTTAGAAAATTCACTGCCAAGCAGTTGTGTCATTTCCACTGAATCAGTGCAGTTCCTGAGCTATGTCTCTGCAAGCAGAACTGTGACTTCAGTCAGCAAAATGGAGATTTATTGCTCTGAGGAATCCAGTCTGATCTGTACACTTAGCATACTGTTCTGAAGTTTCAGAAGTGTTTGTCATGCTTGGAAAGAGCCATAACAGAAATATAAGGGTAATTACACTGGCAAATACAGGTCAGGTATCATCATCACTTGTGAACAGTACCACAGAATGCCGACCATCTATGTGCTGTATTATTGATGCTGTCTACTCTGGGATACCAGTAGGCATTTCTGACAAAATGACTTTGTTGTAAGTAGGGTGCCTAAAGGCCTGCAACTCTTCAGATACAGAGCTAGTAACAAAACAGATATCCTGCTGTCAGACTGACACACTGTTAGTAAATTCTCAAGCTTTCTTTTTTTAATGAGCTAGCCTTCAGAAAGTATCACTGCTGGGCAAGAGTCTCCGGCAGTATTCTTTGAGAACTTCAAAAGATGTCTAAACTACATATGTTACTAATCCCGTAGCAAGGTATATAATGGAAATGATCCGATGAAAGGCAGCATCAGAGTATGTAGGTGTTTGATGCCTTATCCTGCTGTGATTTATAAAAGACCTACTACTGGATATCAGCCTTATTTTTGCTCACACATTAAATATTAAATTATATTTTTCATTGCCTTTGTGCTCAGAGCTAACTGTATTAACCTGCTGCTGGATTCAAGTTTCGAAAACTTCATCTTCTTTTTCTAGTTAATCATCTACTAACAGTAATTACACAGTGCAAGATCCTTGTCCGAATGGAATTTAGGTATGAACCTTGAGTACAATTTGATTTGGTGGGCTGGGCTGAATATCTGCTGAAAAGGAATACTGCTGACACAATTTGGTGTGGGTCAACTATACTATGCCTTCTGTCTGAAAAATTTTGAATTTATGAGAGGATGTATGCCAACATTGAACTGGCACTTTGCTAAACATGTTTCACTTTATTTGCAGCTTGAGTGGGAGGATGGCAGAATGGTTAAAATGTTTACCTTGCAGACACAAGGTGCAGCGTTTGATTCTCACATAGGGTAATTGGCTAGGCTTAAAATGGCCCACAAGAGCAGTTAGCCTAGTACTACTCTATGAACCTGTATATGTATACTTCTTTCCCACTTACATTTAGTTTCTGGGGAATATACCTATCAGTAAAAGGTATACATATAGTTCAGCTGGGCGTTAGGCTTGATTGTAGTGACATTTTATATAGTCTGATGAGTCATTCCTAAAAGTCCAGAAGAAAAAAAAAAAAGGAACAGTACTAAATGATATTATTTTTAGTGCTGTGTTATTCTATAACAGTAATATATATAGTTGTTTAACGGCTCCCTATACAAATGCTGGCTCTCAAAATGTCAAGTGCCGACAACAAGCCGGCAAAAAAGACCAACAACACAGGGGATGAGCAAACTTTGAATATCTCACTTCACCTTAAAGCTTCTTTTTGAAGAGGGTGCAAGCCTCCCCCCGCACCCGCAATTTGGGGAGCAAACCCCCCCACACCCTCCAACTTATATATACCAACTCAGAGATCACCATATATCAGAAAAAAAGGGAATATTTCAAGAAATGGCATCTCAGACTTAGTATGTCTGATCTTTTGACAATTCATTCTCCATATTTCGGGACTCTCTATAGGGGGTCCTGACATTTCAGATGATTATTTTGCTGGACTGAGAATTAAAATGCATGCCCCTTTCATCATAAACCTAGTCTGCTGGTTACAGCCTCCTATTCTTGTTGCTAGACTGGTGTCATTTGAGACTTACCTCTGCACCTAGTTCTGGACATTCATCCACCTTAGGTCCATACCTCTCATCTGTCCAGATATTTAGTAGATTGAAAACTTTCATCTTTCTTCAGAATTAAAGTATCCAAATAATTTATTTTTTCAGGGTGGTGTGCATAAGTAAATCTTAAAAAGTTAGTAGCATTGTTCAAATAATTTACAATTTACCTATTTTAACTTTTTGTCCAGTCCAAAGAATATGTCATCCACATATCTAAAATATAGGGGCTAGTAAGGAGAAAAATTAGGGTGAAACACATATCTCTTCTCTCAAGTATATAAACAACATTCATGAAAATTCGGGGACAAGAGGCTCTCATAGCAACTCCTTTTAACTGTGTTTATATTTCCCTTCAAACTATAAAAAATTTTTTCTAAAACAATATCCATACACTCACTAGTCATACTGATATTGTTCCTAATCAAAAAATCTAAATCATCTAAATCTGATAAAGCTTCCTGGGAGCATTCCAGCCCTTCCTTACTTGGGATGCACGTGAAGAGATCACCTACATCAAATGTTAGAAATTGTGTTTGGTCAACAAATAACTCTTTCTTTAATTTATGTAAGAAATCCCAAGAGTCCTTAAGTAGATGTTTAATATTAAAAAATGTTGGTTTTAACAGTTTATCTATGTATACGGCTTAAAGGTAGGTTTTAGAACCTTGTGTCGCAACAATAGCTCTTAATGGTGGATTCTCATAGTTTTTTTGGAGCTTTGGGATTCCAAAAATAGGAGGAATGTGCTGAGGTGAATTGCAGAAAAAAAACTGTATGCATCTCTGTTGATCATTTATTGTATTAAACAGTCTTCCAACCATAAATCTACTCTCCCGAAACAGATGTTGGCTTCATTTCTTGAAACCACTTGATATGTCTCATCATGTAAAATCTGGGACATAGCTCCTAAATGATCAATGGTGTCAAACATTACAATACCCCTTCCTTTGTCTGGCTTCATCATCCTAAGGGATTTGTCCCTCTGTAAGTCATGTAGTAAATTATTTTCTTCAATGTTAAGATTCAACTGACCTATATGAATGTTCTTCACACCTAATTTGCATATATCAAAAGCTTGTATGACAGGATGCATGGGGGGATTAACAAGCTTTTCTTCCTAATCCCCTCTTTTCTACATGACGAGTTGTTGTTTCTTATACTATTGGTGTTTTCATCCCTAAAAGAACAAGCTAGGTTCATCTTCATAGTAAATAGCTTTAATTCTATAATAGATTAAGTAATATTTATATCTTTTTTAGGAATGAAAGTAAATCCTTTTTCAAAGAGAGAAAAACTCAGGAGTAGTTGTAACATGACTATGACTGTAAATACTAAACCCATTCCTAGTATATTTATTTCCTTCCTTCAGTATATTTTTATCTTCTGTATGTTCCTTTTCTATATTCAACAGTTTGTTCTCCACCCAACTCCTCTCTCCCCCCAAAATGCTGTTATCTTCCCTTCCCTCACCCTATCCAGTTGTCTTGAGTAGCAACCCCCTCCTGTGATTGCTGTTGTTTCCTAATCTCTCTTACCTCCATGGAGGGGTAAATTCTAAAAGGTCATAAGTATATCCCATGGCTCCACCTTCTTCCATGTGGTCATTATTATCTGGGTGGGTATTATAAGGGTGACCATCATTGTCCCTAAACTGGTCCACTACCCCTCCATGACTTAGATCTATTCCATTAGATACTTTAAAATTACCTGTATTCTTAGGTAAGGGATATGCAGCCTTGTCCCTATATTGTTTATAGTCTCTGGATATTTATACAATTTCTTCTTAACTGTGTCAACAAATTTGTTTGCTTTCTCAAAAATCAAATAAAAGACATTTATGTGAATCAAAAATCAAATCCTCAGTAATTGTGTTATTTAAACCTTCAATAGTTTTTAACATCTACTTAATTTTAATATTGTAATGATTAATAACATTTAATAATTTGCACCCTTGTTTATCAAATAAATTGACATGCTCATTCAAAAAATCCATATCAAGGTAAGCACTGTTAGGAGATTTGCAAAACCTTAAACCTTGGGGAAAGATATTAAACTTAATGTTGTTGTTTGTCTTTCGGCTTTTTCCCGGTAAGGGGTTGCTACAGTGGAACTCCGGTCTGCTAATGATTGGCAGTAGATTTTTACAAAATGCCGAGGTGCCAGCTCGACGCCCAACCTTCAACAAAGACACGTCCATTTACGCATGCATGCCTTTCAAACACTACCCAACCACGGGGAGAACATGCAGACTCCACACAGAAGGCACTCCCAAGCCAAGCTGAGAACTGAATGGGAGAACCTCTTGCTGTGAGGTAACAATGCTACCACCATACCACCGTGGCATGCATTCCCTAAATTATGCATTTTCTCATTGCAGTTCCCTTAGTCTGGTTAAAGATTTTTCAAACTTAAAAAATTATTTCACACAACCTAAACGTTTGCTCTGTAGGTTCACTAAAAACTTTGAAATTTGCAGACTTGAAGTCTAAATGCTTATTGAGCCACCCAGTAAAATAAAGTTTCGTCAGCTCATTCTTTAAAAACCCATAATCACCCCTAAAGCAAGTAGCAAAATCATGGCTAACAAAAATGTCCTTCGTTGCAAATAGTATGCCCTGAAGTATCCAAATGGTTTGAATTTACAGTACCTTCTTTGTCCTTGCCTCTGTTTTTGTCTTGCACAGTAGTTTTCTGTCGGGCTCCTAAATCAAATCTTACAAGGTGTGGCTCATGGTAACAAACCTGTATATACTGGTCTTGAGGTGCAGTCAAAGTGTTCACTTCCTATAAACCACTACCAGTACAGTGCTTACCAGACAAGCTATATGGTTCACAGTGAGAAGCTTGTGTTTGTTGGTCTTGAGGTACAGTCAGCATATACACTTCCTGTATACCGCTACCAATGCAGTGCTCAGCAGACAAGTGAGCTTGCATGCTTCTGACCATCGGGGTCAGCAAGTCTATAAGTCAGGTCAGTTCACCCTTTGAGTACCTAGGAATACCCTAGGAGTACCTATGGGTACAGACATTTGTAACTCCATCATGTACAAGCATAGTATATTTCATTACCATCCATAGCCATCATTTTGGTATCAATTCAAATGTCTTGGACATCACAGGATTATACCAAATCACTTTGCGAATGTTTATGTTGGTAGAGAAGCAGTTGTGCCACTAAGGCTGTGTAGTAAGGTATCATTATTAGACATCTGTGTCTTTTTATGTGGTAGTCTGAAAATCCCACTGACATGACAATGTTGAGTAGTTGTTTTACACTGAATATTTAAACATCCCCTCCCCCTACTTCTGGTTGCAGTCATTTTTTAAATTCCTTTTTGGGAGTGAAGATAAAAAAAAAAAACTTTGACTGGTAACTGGTTGCCAGCATAACCTCTATCCATGTAAATGTTGTTGTTGTGTCTTTCGGCTTTTTCCCGGTTAGGGGTCGCCACAGCGGAACTCTGGTCCGCTAATGATTGGCAGTTGATTTTTACGTGCCGAGTTGCCAGTTCTAACGCACAACCTTCAATGAAGGTATGCCCATTCACGCATGTCTCCACGCAGAAGATGCTCTAGCTGAGAATTGAACCAGACAGCCTCTTACTGTGAGGCAACACTACCGCAGCACCACCACCGCGGTACTTCTATCCATGTAAATACTAGTGGAATAAATTGTTGTGTTCTGGTCTTATGCCACTAGGTGGAGATAGAGGAAGGCAGAAAGAAGGAGACAGTTTGTGGATGTGAGAAGGACTGGATGTTTCTGTTCCTGTTGTACTCATGTTGGTCTATTCCTGTTGCAGCTTTGAATGGTTGGATTAAAATCTTTAATATTGAACTTGGATTCTGTCTGTATTAATCATCTGGCAACTTAACAATTTGGAGATGAGGTACTTACTTGTTTCTGCTTGTTTAGAATGTCTGTTGCTGCCACTTCTTTTCCTCCACCATTTTTTCCATGCCCAGGTGAACCTGCTATACCATTTGGTATATGGCTGAAAATGTTTAATAACTACATGCTGGTTGTTGCTGCATCAAGAGATGAATGGCCGGAAGCATGCAAAAAGGCACTTCTCCTTCATTGCCTGGGAACAGAAGGTCAGAGACTGTTTTACACAATTCCAAACCAAGGTATGTCAATGGGGCAGGCCATTACAGCTTTATGAGCTCATTTTGCTCCATGGAGAAATGTTGTTGCTGAGTGGCATACTTTTAGAAACATGCTCAAGCTGCCCATGAAACTATTCTTCAGTATGTGGCCGCATTACGAGACTTAGCAGTTAAATGTGAGTTTGATACTAAACTGGATGAAATATTACGTGATCAGTTGGTGGAACATGTGTCTAGTCATAGTATATGTGAATGATTGCTTTTAGAACCCGACTTGACTACGCAAATTGAAGCCACAGATGAGCAGACAAAGTTTATTTCGGGTGATAGACCAGTCCCGGTACAGACTTTACATACCCAGCCTGTGTCTGCTGCTGGTTGCTACTGCCACAGGCCTTCTTCCAAGTTTCTGCCTGTTTCACAGCCTACAGCTGTTATGCCTTCTGCAGCTTCATTTCATGCTTGTTATCATTGTGAATCTGATAAGCATCTTTCCAATGATAAACACTGTCCTGCTGCTTCTGTTAAATGCAACAACTGCTGAAAGGCTGGTAAATTTTTTATGTGTTTGCCATTCTTTGCATACATGCTCTTAGGGTTGCCACCTTTTCAAATGGCCAAAGTGGGACATTTTTGGTACAACCATCAGATTTTATAGGCCGACACATACCCACAGTCAGTACAAAGGATAGATAGAACTTAACTTTTTTGCCTAAATAAAAGCTTATTCTTGTAGCATTTTAGTTGCTTATTCTGTTTCTTATAACATTTAGGCATTTTTAGATACAGAATAACTGTTTTATGCAACTATTACATAAAATATAGAAACTAATTTTGTCCTAAAATCTCAGGACATTTGCCATTTTTACAATTTTTTTTCAGTGCACAACTGCTCAAAGAGGGACTGTCCCTCACAAAGTGGGAAAGGTGGTAACCCTACATGCTCTGTGCAGGAAGTTGCCATGCCTGAGCTTCAGATACTTTACTTAAGTGACCATGCATCATATGAGGGAATCTGTTGCAGTGTCATAATGAAAACTTCAACTGCTACTGCACTTGTGGATCTTATTGCAGATTCTGGCTCATCAGTATCCATTTTGCCTAAATGTATATATGATGCACACGTTCAAGGGGAACCTTTATTGGCACCTTCAGTTAAGTTAGTGGCGTATTCCCGTGCTCTGCTTCCTGTACTTGGCTGCTTACCAGTTACTGCGTCCAAAGATGGTGTTACATGCTCTACATCTGTTTTCATTCTGGAGTCTGGAAATGCTTTGTTGGATATGGATTTAATAAAGGGTCTACATTTGTGTTTTAATGGCAGTACTGTTGTACCATGTGCTACCATGAACTTGGTTCCTGTCATGCGTCTTTCTACAGCTCCATTACCTCTTTTGACCCTGGGTTGTGCAAAAGGCTTCATACACAAAGTTAAAGTATTAGATTCTGTTACTCCAGTGTGACAAACATTACATCGCTTACCTCTGTCAGTTCAGCAGTATGTAAGTGCAGAGCTCAATCGTCTTCTTCATGCAGGGATTAGTGAAAGAATTGATGCTTCTCCCTGGATCTCACCCATTGTGTTGGTTCAAAAGAGGACTGGTGGTATTCACTTATTCATTGATCTAATAAAGCTATCATTATGGACAGTTTTCCCTTTCCTCACACTGATGAAATGCTATCCTTGCTGAAAGGAGGAGCAGTCTTCTCTACCATTGATTTAGAAATTGCATACTTTCAGCTTTTGCTTCATGAAGACAGACGTTATTTGACTGCCTTTATTACTCCTGATGGCTTGTTCTGGTTTTGCCAGGTTCCATATGGGTTAGCATCTGCTCCATCTGCTTTTCAAAAGATGCTTGCTACAATTTTACATGGGGTTGCCAAATGTTGTGAACTACTTAGATGATATAATTTTGTGGGAATGCATGCAGGCTGACCATGATTGGACACTTCAAGCAGTTCTTAAATGCATAAAAGATGCAAGATTACAGCTAAATGAATCAAAATGTAATTTCAATCAGGCCAGTTTGCATTTCTGGACCATACTGTTACAGCACAAGGGATACAGCCTAACCAGGAGCATCTTGAGGCTCTTCTCCATGCCCCACCTCCCACCGATGTTTCCAAGTCACGTTCCTTCCTTGGACTTGCATCTTGGTATAATAAGTTTATTCCACACTTTACCACCATTGTCATACCCCTATGTGCCTGTTTCTGCCAAGATATGTAATTTTCCTGGTCTGAGG